>NW_025062584.1:0-4359 GCF_018153295.1 Drosophila grimshawi | reverse complement strand
GTCTACCTTGAAATAAATGGCCATATCTTCGTCCAAAAACTGCCCCCATTTCAATTATAAAGGTGTTTAGAATTCACTTAATCTTTGGAACAAAACTGCATTAAAATAATTTGACTTCCGACTCATCTAAGAAAGATATTAAGGGATATTCTTCGATAAATAGAAAATATATGGAAAGCATTAAATAGGGTCTACCTTGAAATAAATGGCCATATCTTCGTCCAAAATTGCCCCATTTCAATTATAAAGGTGTTTTTAGAATTCACTCGATCTTTGGAACAAAACTGCATTAAATAATTTGACTTCCGACTCATCTAAGAAAGATATTAAGGGATATTCTTCCGATAAATAGAAAATATATGGAAAGCATTAAATGGGGGTCAACCTTGAAATAAATGGGCCATATATTCGTCAAAAATTCCCCACATCAATTATAAAAGGTGTTTTTAGAATTTCGCTTGATCTTGGAACAAAACTGCATTAAAATAATTTGACTTCCGACTCATCTAAGAAAGATATTAAGGGATATTCTTCGATTAATAGAAAATATATGGAAAGCATTAAATAGGGTCTACCTTGAAATAAATGGCCATATCTTCGTCAAAAATTGCCCCATTTCAATTATAAAGGTATTTTTAGAATTCACTCGATCTTTGAAACAAAACTGCATTAAAATAATTAGACTTCCGACTCATCTTAGAAAGGTATTAAGGGATATTCTTCGATAAATAGAAAATATATTGAAAGCATTAAATAGGGTCTACCTTGAAATAAATGGCCATATCTTCGCCAAAAATTGCTCCATTTCAATTATAAAGGTGTTTTTAGAATTCGCCTGATCTTTGGAACAAAACTGCATTAAAATAATTTGACTTCCGAATAATCTAAGAGAGATATTAAGGGATATTCTTTGATTAACAGAAAATAATTGGAAAGCATTAAATAGGGTCTACCTTGAAATAAATGGCCATATCTTCGTCAAAAATTGCCCCATTTCAATTATAAAGGTCTTTTTAGAATTCACTCAATCTTTAAAATAAAACTGCATTCAAATAATTTGACTTTTGGCTCATCTAAGAAAGATATTAAGGGATATTCTTCCGATTAATAGAAAGTATAAGCCAAACATTAAATAGGGTCAACCCTGAAATAAATGGCCATATCTTCGTCTAAAATTGCCTCATTTCAATTATAAGGGTGTTTTTAGAATTCACTCGATCTTTGGAACAAAACTGCATTAAAGTAATTTGACTTCCGACTCATCTAAGAAAGATATTAAGGGATATTCTTCGACAAATAGAAAATATATGGAAAGCATTAAATAGGGTCTACCTTGAAATAAATGGCCATATCTTCGTCAAAAATTGCCCCATTTCAATTATAAAGGTGTTTTATGAATTCACTCAATCTTTGGAACAAAACTGCATTAAAATAATTTGACTTCCGACTCATCTTAGAAAGATATTAAGGGATATTCTTCGATTAATAGAAAATATATGGAAAGCATTAAATAGGGTCTACCTTGGAAATAAATGGCCATATCTTCGTCAATAATTGCCCCATTTCTATTATACGGGTGTTTTAAAAATTCACTCAATCTTTGGAACAAAACTGCATTTAAATCATTTGACTTCCGACTCACCTAAAAAAGATATTAAGGGATATTCTTTGATTAACAGAAAATATATGGAAAGCATTAAATAGGGTCTACCTTGAAATAAATGGCCATATCTTCGTCAAAAATTGCTCCATTTCAATTATAAAGGTGTTTTTAGAATTCACTCAATCTTTGGAGCTAAACTGCATTAAAATAATTTGACTTCCGACTCATCTAAGAAAGATATTAAGGGATATTCTTTGATTAACAGAAAATATATGGAAAGCATTAAATAGGGTCTACCTTATCTTCGTCCAAAATTGCCCCATTTCAACTATAAAGGTGTTTTTAGAATTCACTCAATCTTTGGAACAAAAACTGCATTAAAATAATTTGACTTCCGACTCATCTAAGAAAGATATTGAGGGATATTCTTTGATTAACAGAAAATATATGGAAGGCATTAAATAGGGTCACCTTGAAATAAATGGCCTTATCTACGTCAAAAATTGCCCCATTTCAATTATAAAGGTGTTTTTAGAATTCACTCAATCTTTAGAACAAAAACAGCATTAAAATACGTTGACTTCCGACTCATCTAAGAAAGATATTAAGGGATATTCTTCGATAAATAGAAAATATATGGAAAGCATTAAATAGGGTCTACCTTGAAATAAATGGCCATATCTTCGTCAAAAATTGCCCCATTTCAATTATAAAGGTGTTTTTGGAATTCGCTCAATCTTTGGAACAAAACTGCATTAAAATAATTTGACTTCCGACTCATCTAAGAAAGATATTAAGGGATATTCTTCGATTAATAGAAAATATATAGAAATCATTAAATAGGGTCTACCTTGAAATAAATGGCCATATCTTCGTCAAAAATTGCCCCATTTCAATTATAAAGGTGTTTTTAGAATTGACTCGATCTTTGGAACAAAACTGCCTTAAAATAATTTGACTTCCGATTCATCTAAGAAAGATATTAAGGGATATTCTTTGATTAATAGAAAATATATGGAAAGCATTAAATAGGTCTACCTTGAAATAAATGGCCATATCTTCGTCAAAAATTGCCCCAATTTAATTATAAAGGTGTTTTTGGAATTGACTCGATCTTTGAAACAAAACTGCATTAAAATAATTTGACTTCCGATTCATCTAAGAAAGATATTAAGGGATATTCTTTGATTAATAGAAAATATATGGAAAGCATTAAATAGGGTCTACCTTGAAATAAATGGCCATATCTTCGTCAAAAATTGCCCCATTTCAATTATAAAGGTGTTTTTAGAATTGACTCGATCCTTGGAACAAAACAGCATTAAAATAATTTGACTTCCGATTCATCTAAGAAAGATATTAAGGGATATTCTTTGATTAATAGAAAATATATGGAAAGCATTAAATAGGGTCTACCTTGAAATAAATGGCCATATCTTCGTCAAAAATTGCCCCATTTCAATTATAAAGGTGTTTTTGGAATTGACTCGATCTTTGAAACAAAACTGCATTAAAATAATTTGACTTCCGACTCATCTAAGAAAGATATTAAGGGATATTCTTTGATTAACAGAAAATATTTGGAAAGCATTAAATAGGGTCTACCGTATCTTTGTCCAAAATTGCCCCATTTCAATTATAAAGGTGTTTTTAGAATTCACCTGATCTTTGGAACAAAACTGCATTAAAATAATTTGACTTCCGACTCATCTTAGAAAGATATTAAGGGATATTCTTCGATTAATGGAAAATATATGGAAAGCATTAAATAGGGTCTACCTTGAAATAAATGGCCATATCTTCGTCAAAAATTGCCCCATTTCAATTATAAAGGTGTTTTTAGAATTCACTCGATCTTTGGAACAAAACTGCATTAAAATAATTTGACTTCCGACTCATCTAAGAAAGATATTAAGGGATATTCTTTGATTAACAGAAAATATATGGAAAGCATTAAATAGGGTCTACCTTATCTTCGTCCAAAATTGCCCCATTTCAATTATAAAGGTGTTTTTAGAATTCGCTCAATCTTTGGAACAAAACTGCATTAAAATAATTTGACTTCCGACTCATCTAAGAAAGATATTAAGGGATATTCTTTGATCAATAGAAAATATATAGAAAGCATTAAATAGGGTCTACCTTGAAATAAATGGCCATATCTTCGTCAAAATTTCCCCATTTCAATATAAAAGGTGTTTTTTAGAATTGACTCGATCTTTGGAACAAAACTGCCTTAAAAAATAATTTGACTTCCGATTCATCTAAGAAAGATATTAAGGGATATTCTTTGATTAATAGAAAATATAGGAAAGCATTAAATAGGGTCTACCTTGAAATAAATGGCCATATCTTCGTCAAAATTTGCCCCATTTTAATTATAAAGGTGTTTTTGGAATTGACTCGATCTTTGAAACAAAACTGCATTAAAATAATTGACTTCCGACTCATGTAAGAAAGATATTTAGGGATATTCTTTGATTAACAGAAAATATATGGAAAGCATTAAATATGGTCTACCTTATCTTCGTCCAAAATTGCCCCATTTCAATTATAAAGGGTGTTTTTAGAATTCACTCAATCTTTGGAACAAAACTGCATTAAAAATAATTTGACTTCCGACTCATCTTAGAAAGATATTAAGGGATATTCTTCGATTAATAGAAAATATATGGAAAGCATTAAATAGGGTCTACCTTGAAATAAATGGCCATATCTTCGTCAAAAATTTCCCCATTTCAATTATAAAGGTGTTT
>NW_025062583.1:0-157763 GCF_018153295.1 Drosophila grimshawi | reverse complement strand
TCATCTAAAAAAGATATTAAGAGATATTCTTCGATAAATGAAAATAATGGAAAGCACTAAATAGGGTCTACCTTGAAATAAATGGCCATATCTTCGTCAAAAATTGCCCCATTTCAATTATAAAGGTGTTTTAGAAATTAACTCGATCTTTGGAACAAAATAACACTAAAATACGTTGACTTCCGACTCATCTAAGAAAGATATTAAGGGATATTCTTCGATTAACAGAAAATATAGCGAAAGCATTAAATAGGGTCTACCTTGAAATAAATGGCCATATCTTCGTCAAAAATTGCCCCATTTCAATTATAAAGGTGTTTTTAGAATTCACTCGATCTTTGAAAAAAAACTGCATTAAAATAATTTGACTTCCGACTCATCTAAGAAAGATATTAAGGGATATTCTTCGATAAATAGAAAATATATGGAAAGCATTAAATAGGGTCAACCTTGAAATAAATGGCCATATCTTCGTCAAAAATTGCCCCATTTCAATTATAAAGGTGTTTTTATGAATTCACCCAATATTTGGAACAAAACTGCATTAAAATAATTTGACTTCCGACTCATCTAAGAAAGATATTAAGGGATATTCTTTGATTAACAGAAAATATATGGAAAGTATTAAATAGGGTCTACCTTGAAATAATGGCCATATCTCCGTCAAGAATTGCCCCATTTCAATTATAAAGGTGTTTTTAGAATTCACTTGATCTTTGGAACAAAACTGCATTAAAATAATTTGACTTCCGACTCATCTAAGAAAGATATTAAGGGATATTCTTCGATTAATATAAAATATATGCCAAACATTAAATAGGGTCAACCTTGAAATAAATGGCCATATCTTCGTCAAAAATTGCCCCATTTCAATTATAGAGGTGTTTTTAGAATTCACTCAATCTTTGGAACAAAACTGCATTAAAATAATTTGACTTCGAACTCATCCAAGAAAGATATTAAGGGATATTCTTCGATTAATAGAAAATATATGGAAAGCATTAAATAGGGTCAACCTTGAAATAAATGGCCATATCTTCGTCAAAAATTGCCCCATTTCAATTATAAAGGTGTTTTTTAGATTTCACTCAATCTTTGGAACAAAACTGCATTAAAATAATTTGACTTCCGACTCATCTAAGAAAGATATTAAGGGATATTCTTCGATTAATAGAAAATATAAGCCAAACATTAAATAGGGTCAACCTTGAAATAAATGGCCATATCTTCGTCTAAAATTGCCCCATTTCAATTATAAAGGTGTTTTTAGAATTCACTCGATCTTTGGAACAAAACTGCATTAAAATAATTTGACTTCCGACTCATCTAAGAAAGATATTAAGGGATATTCTTTGACAAATAGAAAATATATGGAAAGCATTAAATAGGGTCTACCTTGAAATAAATGGCCATATCTTCGTCTAAAATTGCCCCATTTCAATTATAAAGGTGTTTTTAGAATTCACTCGATCTTTGGAACAAAACTGCATTAAAATAATTTGACTTTCGACTCATCTAAGAAAGATATTAAGGGATATTCTTTGACAAATAGAAAATATATGGAAAGCATTAAATAGGGTCTACCTTGAAATAAATGGCCATATCTTCGTAAAAAATTGCCCCATTTCAATTATAAAGGTGTTTTATGAATTCACTCAATATATGAAAGAAAACTGCATTAAAATAATTTGACTTCCGACTCATCTTAGAAAGATATTAAGGGATATTCTTCGATTAATTGAAAATATACGGAAAGCATTAAATAGGGTCTACCTTGAAATAAATGGCCATATCTTCGTAAAAAATTGCCCCATTTCAATTATAAAGGTGTTTTATGAATTCACTCAATATTTGAAAGAAAACTGCATTAAAATAATTTGACTTCCGACTCATCTTAGAAAGATATTAAGGGATATTCTTCGATTAATAGAAAATATACGGAAAGCATTAAATAGGGTCTACCTTGAAATAAATGGCCATATCTTCGTCAAAAATTGCCCCATTTCAATTATAAAGGTGTTTTTAGAATTCACTCGATCTTTGGAACAAAACTGCATTAAAATAATTTGACTTCCGACTCATCTAAGAAAGATATTGACGGATATTCTTTGATTAACAGAAAATATATGGAAAGCATTAAATAGGGTCTACCTTGAAATAAATGGCCATATCTTCGTCAAAAATTGCCCCATTTCAATTATAAAGGTGTTTTTAGAATTCGCTCAACCTTTAGAACAAAACAAAATTAAAATACGTTGACTTTCGACTCATCTAAGAAATATATTAAGGGATATTCTTCGATAAATAGAAAATATATGGAAAGCATTAAATAGGGTCTACCTTGAAATAAATGGCCATATCTTCGTCAAAAACTGCCCCATTTCAATTATAAAGGTGTTTTTAGAATTCACTCAATCTTTGGAACAAAACTGCATTAAAATAATTTGACTTCCGACTCATCTAAGAAAGATATTGACGGATATTCTTTGATTAACAGAAAATATATGGAAAGCATTAAATAGGGTCTACCTTGAAATAAATGGCCATATCTTCGTCAAAAACTGCCCCATTTCAATTATAAAAGTGTTTTTGGAATTTACTCAATCTTTGAAACAAAACTGCATTAAAATAATTTGACTTCCGACTCATCTAAGAAAGATATTAAGGGATATTCTTCGATTAATAGAAAATATAAGCCAAACATTAAATAGGGTCAACCTTGAAATAAATGGCCATATCTTCGTCAAAAATTGCCTCATTTCAATTATAAAGGTGTTTTTAGAATTCACTCGATCTTTGGAACAAAACTGCATTAAAATAATTTGACTTCCGACTCATCTAAGAAAGATATTGACGGATATTCTTTGATTAACAGAAAATATATGGAAAGCATTAAGTAGGGTCTACCTTGAAATAAATGGCCATATCTTCGTCAAAAATTGCCCCATTTCAATTATAAAGGTGTTCTTAGAATTCACCTGATCTTTGAAACAAAACTGCATTAAAATAATTTGACTTCCGACTCATCCAAGAAAGATATTTAGGGATATTCTTCGATAAATAGAAAATATATGGAAAGCATTAAATAGGGTCAACCTTGAAATATATGGCCATATCTTCGTCAAAATTGCCGCATTTCAATTATAAAGGTGTTTTTAGAATTCACTCAATCTTTGAAACAAAACTGCATTAAAATAATTTGACTTCCGACTCATCTAAGAAAGATATTAAGGGATATTCTTTGATAAACAGAAAATAATTGGAAATAAATAGGGTCAACCTTGAAATAAATGGCCATATCTTCGTCAAAAATTGCCTCATTTCAATTATAAAGGTGTTTTTAGAATTCACTCGATCTTTGGAACAAAACTGCATTAAAATAATTTGACTTCCGACTCATCTAAGAAAGATATTGACGGATATTCTTTGATTAACAGAAAATATATGGAAAGCATTAAGTAGGGTCTACCTTGAAATAAATGGCCATATCTTCGTCAAAAATTGCCCCATTTCAATTATAAAGGTGTTCTTAGAATTCACCTGATCTTTGAAACAAAACTGCATTAAAATAATTTGACTTCCGACTCATCCAAGAAAGATATTTAGGGATATTCTTCGATAAATAGAAAATATATGGAAAGCATTAAATAGGGTCAACCTTGAAATATATGGCCATATCTTCGTCAAAAATTGCCGCATTTCAATTATAAAGGTGTTTTTAGAATTCACTCAATCTTTGAAACAAAACTGCATTAAAATAATTTGACTTCCGACTCATCTAAGAAAGATATTAAGGGATATTCTTTGATAAACAGAAAATAATTGGAAAGCATTAAATAGGGCCTACTTTGAAATAAATGGCCATATCTTCGTCCAAAATTGCCCCATTTCAATTATAAAGGTGTTTTTAGAATTCACCTGATCTTTGGAACAAAACTGCATTAAAATAATTTGACTTCCGACTTATCTAAGAAAGATATTAAGTGATATTTTTTGATTAATAGAAAATATATGGAAAGCATTAAATAGGGTCTACCTTGAAATAAATGGCCATATCTTCGTCAAAAATTGCCCCATTTCAATTATAAAGGTATTTTTAGAATTCACTCAATCTTTGAAACAAAACTGCATTAAAATAATTTGACTTTCGACTCATCTAAGAAAGATATTAAGGGATATTCTTCGATTAATAGAAAATATAAGCCAAACATTAAATAGGGTCAACCTTGAAATAAATGGCCATATCTTCGTCAAAAATTGCCCCATTTCAATTATAAAGGTGTTTTTAGAATTCACTCAATCTTTGAAACAAAACTGCGTTAAAATAATTTGACTTCCGACTCATCCAAGAAAGATATTAAGGGATATTCTTCGATAAATAGAAAATATATGGAAAGCATTAAATAGGGTCAACCTTGAAATATATGGCCATATCTTCGTCAAAAATTGCCCCATTTCAATTATAAAGGTGTTTTTAGAATTCACTCAATCTTTGGAAACAAAACTGCATTAAAATAATTTGACTTCCGACTCATCTAAGAAAGATATTAAGGGATATTCTTTGATTAACAGAAAATAATTGGAAAGCATTAAATAGGGTCTACCTTGAAATAAATGGCCATATCTTCGTCAAAAATTGCCCCATTTCAATTATAAAGGTGTTCTTAGAATTCACCTGATCTTTGGAACAAAACTGCATTAAAATAATTTGACTTCCGACTTATCTAAGAAAGATATTAAGGGATATTCATTGATTAATAGAAAATATATGGAAAGCATTAAATAGGGTCTACCTTGAAATAAATGGCCATATCTTCGTCAAAAATTGCCCCATTTCAATTATAAAGGTGTTTTTAGAATTCACTCAATCTTTGAAACAAAACTGCATTAAAATAATTTGACTTTCGACTCATCTAAGAAAGATATTGACGGATATTCTTTGATTAACAGAAAATATATGGAAAGCATTAAATAGGGTCTACCTTGAAATAAATGGCCATATCTTCGTCAAAAACTGCCCCATTTTAATTATAAAGGTGTTTTTGGAATTTACTCAATCTTTAGAACAAAACAACATTAAAATAATTTGACTTCCGACTCATGTAAGAAAGATTTTAAGGGATATTCTTCGATAAATAGAAAATATATGGAAAGCATTAAATAGGGTCTACCTTGAAATAAATGGCCATATCTTCGTCAAAAATTGCCCCATTTCAATTATAAAGGTGTTTTTAGAATTCACTCAATCTTCGCAACAAAACTGCATTAAAATATTTTGACTTCCGACTCATCTAAGAAAGATATTAAGGGATATTCTTTGATTAACAGAAAATAATTGGAAAGCATTAAATAGGGTCTACCTTGAAATAAATGGCCATATCTTCGTCAAAAATTGCCCCATTTCAATTATAAAGGTGTTTTTAGAATTCACTCGATCTTTGGAACAAAACTGCATTAAAATAATTTGACTTCCGACTCATCTAAGAAAGATATTAAGGGATATTCTTTGATTAATAGAAAATATATGGAAAGCATTAAATAGGGTCTACCTTGAAATAAATGGCCATATCTTCGTCAAAAATTGCCCCATTTCAATTATAAAAGTGTTTTTAGAATTCACTCAATCTTTGAAACAAAACTGCATTAAAATAATTTGACTTCCGACTCATCCAAGAAAGATATTAAGGGATATTCTTCGATAAATAGAAAATATATGGAAAGCATTAAATAGGGTCAACCTTGAAATAAATGGCCATATCTTCGTCAAAAATTGCCCCATTTCAATTATAAAGGTGTTTTTAGAATTCACTCAATCTTTGGAACAAAACTGCATTAAAATAATTTGACTTTCGACTCATCTAAGAAAGATATTAAGGGATATTCTTTGATTAACAGAAAATAATTGGAAAGCATTAAATAGGGCCTACTTTGAAATAAATGGCCATATCTTCGTCAAAAATTGCCCCATTTCAATTATAAAGGTGTTCTTAGAATTCACCTGATCTTTGGAACAAAACTGCATTAAAATAATTTGACTTCCGACTTATCTAAGAAAGATATTAAGGGATATTCATTGATTAATAGAAAATATATGGAAAGCATTAAATAGGGTCTACCTTGAAATAAATGGCCATATCTTCGTCAAAAATTGCCCCATTTCAATTATAAAGGTGTTTTTAGAATTCGCTCAATCTTTGAAACAAAACTGCATTAAAATAATTTGACTTCCGACTCATCTAAGAAAGATATTAAGGGATATTCTTCGATTAATAGAAAATATATGGAAAACATTAAATAGGGTCTACCTTGAAATAAATGGCCATATCTTCGTCAAAAATTGCCCCATTTCAATTATAAAGGTGTTTTTAGAATTCACTCAATCTTTGGAACAAAACTGCATTAAAATAATTTGACTTCCGACTCATCTAAGAAAGATATTAAGGGATATTCTTTGATTAACAGAAAATATATGGAAAGCATTAAATAGGGTCTACCTTGAAATAAATGGCCATATCTTCGTCAAAAATTGCCCCATTTCAATTATAAAGGTGTTTTTAGAATTCACTCAATCTTTAAAACAAAACTGCATTAAAATAATTTGACTTCCGACTCATCTAAGAAAGATATTAAGGGATATTCTTCGATAAATAGAAAATATATGGAAAGCATTAAATAGGGTCTACCTTGAAATAAATGGCCATATCTTCGTCAAAAATTGCCCCATTTCAATTATAAAGGTGTTTTTAGAATTCACTCAATCTTTGAAACAAAACTGCATTAAAATAATTTGACTTCCGACTCATCTAAGAAAGATATTAAGGGATATTCTTTGATTAACAGAAAATATAAGGAAAACATTAAATAGGGTCTACCTTGAAATAAATGGCCATATCTTCGTCAAAAATTGCCCCATTTCAATTATAAAGGTGTTTTTAGAATTCACTCGATCTTTGGAACAAAACTGCATTAAAATAATTTGACTTCCGACTCATCTAAGAAAGATATTAAGGGATATTCTTTGATTAACAGAAAATATATGGAAAGCATTAAATAGGGTCTACCTTGAAATAAATGGCCATATCTTCGTCAAAAATTGCCCCATTTCAATTATAAAGGTGTTTTTAGAATTCACTCAATCTTTGGAACAAAACTACATTAAAATAATTTGACTTCCGACTCATCTAAGAAAGATATTAAGGGATATTCTTCGATTAATAGAAAATATATGGAAAGCATTAAATAGGGTCTACCTTGAAATAAATGGCCATATCTTCGTCAAAAATTGCCCCATTTCAATTATAAAGGTGTTTTTAGAATTCACTCAATCTTTGAAACAAAACTGCATTAAAATAATTTGACTTCCGACTCATCTAAGAAAGATATTAAGGGATATTCTTCGATTAATAGAAAATATAAGGAAAACATTAAATAGGGTCTACCTTGAAATAAATGGCCATATCTTCGTCAAAAATTGCCCCATTTCAATTATAAAGGTGTTTTTAGAATTCACTCAATCTTTGGAACAAAACTGCATTAAAATAATTTGACTTCCGACTCATCTAAGAAAGATATTAAGGGATATTCTTTGATTAACAGAAAATATATGGAAAGCATTAAATAGGGTCTACCTTGAAATAAATGGCCATATCTACGTCAAAAATTGCCCCATTTCAATTATAAAGGTGTTTTTAGAGTTTACTTAATCTTTAGAACAAAACAACATTAAAATAATTTGACTTCCGACTCATCAAAGAAAGATATTAAGGGATATTCTTCGATAAATAGAAAATATATGGAAAGCCATAAATAGGGTCTACCTTGAAATAAATGGCCATATCTTCGTCAAAAATTGCCCCATTTCAATTATAAAGGTGTTTTATGAATTCACCCAATCTTTGGAACAAAACTGCGTTAAAATAATTTGACTTCCGACTCATCTTAGAAAGATATTAAGGGATATTCTTCGATTAATAGAAAATATATGGAAAGCATTAAATAGGGTCTACCTTGAAATAAATGGCCATATCTTCGTCAAAAATTGCCCCATTTCAATTGTAAAGGTGTTTTTAGAATTGACTCAATATTTGGAACAAAACTGCATTAAAATAATTTGACTTCCGACTCATCTTAGAAAGATATTAAGGGATATTCTTCGATTAATAGAAAATATATGGAAAGCATTAAATAGGGTCTACCTTGAAATAAATGGCCATATCTTCGTCAAAAATTGCCCCATTTCAATTATAAAGGTGATTTAAGAATTCACTCAATCTTTGGAACAAAACTGCATTAAAATAATTTGACTTCCGACTCATCTAAGGAAGATATTAAGGGATATTCTTTGATTAACAGAAAATAATTGGAGAGCATTAAATGGGGTCTACCTTGAAATAAATGGCCATATCTTCGTCCAAAATTACACCATTTCAATTATAAAGGTGTTTTGGAATTCACTTGATCTTTGGAACAAAACTGCATTAAACTAATTTAACTTCCGACTCATCTAAGAAAGATATTAAGGGATATTCTTTGATTAACAGAAAATAATTGGAAAGCATTAAATAGGGTCTACCTTGAAATAAATGGCCATATCTTCGTCAAAAATTGCCCCATTTCAATTATAAAGGTGTTTTATGAATTCACTCAATCTTTGGAACAAAACTGCATTAAAATAATTTGACTTCCGACTCATCTAAGAAAGATATTAAGGGATATTCTTTGATTAACAGAAAATATATGGAAAGCATTAAATATGGTCTACCTTATCTTCGTCAAAAATTGCCCCATTTCAATTATAAACGTGTTTTTAGAATTCGCTCGATCTTTGAAATAAAACTGCATTAAAATAATTTGACTTTCGACTCATCTAAGAAATAAATTAAGGGATATTCTTCGATTAATAGAAAATATAAGCCAAACATTAAATAGGGTCAACCTTGAAATAAATGGCCATATCTTCGTCTAAAATTGCCCCAATGCAATTATAAAGGTGTTTTTAGAATTCACTCAATCTTTGGAACAAAACTGCATTAAAATAATTTGACTTCCGATTCATCTAAGAAAGATATTAAGGGATATTCTTTGATTAACAGAAAATATATGGAAAGCATTAAATAGGGTCTACCTTGAAATAAATGGCCATATCTACGTCAAAAATTGCCCCATTTCAATTATAAAGGTGTTTTTAGACTTTACTTAATCCTTAGAACAAAACAACATTAAAATAATTTGACTTCCGACTCATCAAAGAAAGATATTAAGGGATATTCTTCGATAAATAGAAAATATATGGAAAGCCATAAATAGGGTCTACCTTGAAATAAATGGCCATATCTTCGTCAAAAATTGCCCCATTTCAATTAAAAAGGTGTTTTTACAATTCACTCAATCTTTGAAACAAAACTGCATTAAAATAATTTGACTTTCGACTCATCTCAGGAAGATATTAAGGGATATTCTTTGATTAACAGAAAATAATTGGAAAGCATTAAATGGGGTCTACCTTGAAATAAATGGCCATATCTTCGTCCAAAATTACACCATTTCAATTATAAAGGTGTTTTAGAATTCACTTGATCTTTGGAACAAAACTGCATTAAACTAATTTAACTTCCGACTCATCTAAGAAAGATATTAAGGGATATTCTTTGATTAACAGAAAATAATTGGAAAGCATTAAATAGGGTCTACCTTGAAATAAATGGCCATATCTTCGTCAAAAATTGCCCCATTTGAATTATAAAGGTGTTTTAAGAATTCGCTCGATCTTTGAAATAAAACTGCATTAAAATAATTTGACTTTCGACTCATCTAAGAAAGATATTAAGGGATATTCTTTGATTAACAGAAAATATATGGAAAGCATTAAATATGGTCTACCTTATCTTCGTCAAAAATTGCCCCATTTGAATTATAAAGGTGTTTTAAGAATTCGCTCGATCTTTGAAATAAAACTGCATTAAAATAATTTGACTTTCGACTCATCTAAGAAATAAATTAAGGAATATTCTTCGATTAATAGAAAATATAAGCCAAACATTAAATAGGGTCAACCTTGAAATAAATGGCCATATCTTCCTCTAAAATTGCCCCAATGCAATTATAAAGGTGTTTTTAGAATTCACTCAATCTTTGGAACAAAACTGCATTAAAATAATTTGACTTCCGACTCATCTAAGAAAGATATTAAGGGATATTCTTTGATTAACAGAAAATAATTGGAAAGCATTAAATAGGGTCTACCTTGAAATAAATGGCCATATCTACGTCAAAAATTGCCCCATTTCAATTATAAAGGTGTTTTTAGAGTTTACTTAATCCTTAGAACAAAACAACATTAAAATAATTTGACTTCCGACTCATCTGAGAAAGATATTAAGGGATATTCTTCGATTAATAGAAAATATAAGCCAAACATTAAATAGGGTCAACCTTGAAATAAATGGCCATATCTTCGTCAAAAATTGCCCCATTTCAATTAAAAAGGTGTTTTTAGAATTCACTCAATCTTTGAAACAAAACTGCATTAAAATAATTTGACTTCCGACTCATCTAAGAAAGATATTAGGGGATATTCTTCGATTAATAGAAAATATAAGCCAAACATTAAATGAGGTCAACCTTGAAATAAATGGCCATATCTTCGTCTAAAATTGCCCCAATTCAATTATAAAGGTGTTTTTAGAATTCACTCAATCTTTGGAACAAAACTGCATTAAAATAATTTGACTTCCGACTCATCTAAGAAAGATATTAAGGGATATTCTTTGATAAACAGAAATTAATTGGAAAGCATTAAATAGGGTCTACCTTGAAATAAATGGCCATATCTTCGTCAAAAATTGCCCCATTTCAATTATAAAGAAGTTTTAAGAATTCACTCAATCTTTGAAACAAAACTGCATTAAAATAATTTGACTTGCGACTCATCTAAGAAAGATATTAAGGGATATTCTTCGATTAATAGAAAATATAAGCCAAACATTAAATAGGGTCAACCTTGAAATAAATGGCCATATCTTCGTCTAAAATTGCCCCAGTTCAATTATAAAGGTGTTTTTAGAATTCACTTGATCTTTGAAACAAAACTGCATTAAAATAATTTGACTTGCGACTCATCTAAGAAAGATATTAAGGGATATTCTTCGATTAATAGAAAATTTAAGCCAAACATTAAATAGGGTCAACCTTGAAATAAATGACCATATCTTCGTCAAAAATTGCCCCATTTCAATTATAAAGGTGTTTTTAGAATTCGCTCGATCTTTGAAATAAAACTGCTTTAAAATAATTTGACTTCAGACTCATCTAAGAAAGATATTAAGGGATATTCTTCGATTAATAGAAAATATAAGCCAAACATTAAATAGGGTCAACCTTGAATAAATGGCCATATCTTCGTCTAAAATTGCCTCATTTCAATTATAAAGGTGTTTTTAGAATTCACTCGATCTTTGGAACAAAACTGCATTAAAATACGTTGACTTCAGACTCATCTAAGAAAGATATTAAGGGATATTCTTCGATTAATAGAAAATATATGGAAAGCATTAAATAGGGTCTACCTTGAAATAAATGGCCATATCTTCGTCAAAAATTGCCCCATTTCAATTATAAAGGTGTTTTATGAATTCACTCAATCTTTGGAACAAAACTGCATTAAAATAATTTGACTTCCGACTCATTTTAGAAAGATATTAAGGGATATTCTTCGATTAATAGAAAATATATGGAAAGCATTAAATAGGGTCTACCTTGAAATAAATGGCCATATCTTCGTCAAAAATTGCCCCATTTGAATTATAAAGGTGTTTTAAGAATTCACTCAATATTTGGAACAAAACTGCATTAAAATAATTTGACTTCCGACTCATCTAAGAAAGATATTAAGGGATATTCTTCGATAAATAGAAAATATATGGAAAGCATTAAATAGGGTCTACCTTGAAATAAATGGCCATATCTTCGTCAAAAATTACCCCATTTCAACTATAAAGATGTTTTTAGAATTCACTCGATCTTTGGAACAAAACTGCATTAAAGTAATTTGACTTCCGACTCATCTTAGAAAGGTATTAGGGATATTCTTCGATAAATAGAAAATATATGGAAAGCATTGAATAGGGTCTACCTTGAAATAAATGGCCATATCTTCGTCAAAAGTTGCCGCATTTCAAGTATAAAGGTGTTTTAAGAATTCACTCGATCTTTGAAACAAAACTGCATTAAAATAATTTGACTTCCAACTCATCTAAGAAAGATATTAAGGGATATTCTTCAAATAATAGAAAATATATGAAAAGCATTAAATAGGGTCTACCTTGAAATAAATGGCCACATCTTCGTCAAAAATTGCTCCATTTCAATTATAAAGGTGTTTTTAGAATTCACTCAATCTTTGGAACAAAAGTGCATTAAAATAATTTGACTTCCGACTCATCTAAGAAAGATATTAAGGGATATTGTTGATTAACAGAAAATATATGGAAAGCATTAAATAGGGTCTACCTTGAAATAAATGGCCATATCTTCGTCAAAAATTACCCCATTTCAACTATAAAGATGTTTTTAGAATTCACTCGATCTTTGGAACAAAACTGCATTAAAGTAATTTGACTTCCGACTCATCTAAGAAAGATATTAAGGGATATTCTTCGATTAATAGAAAATATATGGAAAGCATTAAATAGGCTCTACCTTGAAATAAATGGCCATATCTTCGTCCAAAATTGCCCCATTTCAATTATAAAGGTGTTTTTAGAATTCAATCAGTCTTTGCAACAAAACTGTATTAAAATAATTTGACTTCCGACTCACCTAAGAAAGATATTAAGGGATATTCTTTGATTAACAGAAAATATATGGAAAGCATTAAATAGGGTCTACCTTGAACTAAATGGCCATATCTTCGTCAAAAATTGCTCCATTTCAATTATAAAGGTGTTTTTAGAATTTACTCCATCTTTAGAACAAAACAACAGTAAAATACGTTGACTTCCGACTCATCTAAGAAAGATATTAAGGGATATTCTTCGATAAATAGAAAATATATGGAAAGCATTAAATAGGGTCTACCTTGAAATAAATGGCCATATCTTCGTCAAAAATTGCCCCATTTCAATTATAAAGGTGTTTTTGGAATTGACTCGATCTTTGAAACAAAACTGCATTAAAATAATTTGACTTCCGACTCATCTAAGAAAGATATTAAGGGATATTCTTCGATTAATTTAAAATATATGCCAAACATTATATAGGGTCACCTTGAAATAAATGGCCATATCTTCTTCTAAAATTACCCCATTGCAATTATAAAGGTGGTTTTAGAATTCACTCGATCTTTGAAACAAAACTGCATTAAAATAATTTGACTTCCGACTCATCCAAGAAAGATATTAAGGGATATTCTTCGATAAATAGAAAATATATGGAAAGCATTAAATAGGGTCAACCTTAAAATATATGGCCATATCTTCGTCAAAAATTGCCCCATTTCAATTATAAAGGTGTTTATTGAATTCACTCAATCCTTGGAACAAAATTGCATTAAAATATTTTGACTTCCGACTCATCTAAGAAAGATATTAAGGGATATTCTTTGATTAATAGAAAATATATGGAAAGCATTAAATAGGGTCTACCTTGAAATAAATGGCCATATCTTCGTCAAAAATTGCCCCATTTCAATTATAAAGGTGTTTTTAGAATTCACTCAATCTTTGGAGCTAAACTGCATTAAAATAATTTGACTTCCGACTCATCTAAGAAAGATATTAAGAGATATTCTTTGATTAACAGAAAATATATGGAAAGCATTAAATAGGGTCTACCTTGAATTAAATGGCCATATCTTCGTCAAAAATTGCCCCATTTCAATTATAAAAGTGTTTTAAGAATTCACTCAATCTTTGGAACAAAACTGCATTAAAATAATTTGACTTCCGACTCATCTAAGAAAGATATTAAGGGATATTCTTTGATTAACAGAAAATATATGGAAAGCATTAAATAGGGTCTACCTTGAAATAAATGGCCATATCTTCGTCAAAAATTGCCCCATTTCAATTATAAAGGTGTTTTTAGAATTTAATCAATCTTTGGAGCTAAACTGCATTAAAATAATTTGACTTCCGACTCATCCAAGAAAGATATTAAGGGATATTCTTCGATAAATAGAAAATATATGGAAAGCATTAAATAGGGTCAACCTTAAAATATATGGCCATATCTTCGTCAAAAATTGCCCCATTTCAATTATAAAGGTGTTTATTGAATTCACTCAATCCTTGGAACAAAACTGCATTAAAATATTTTGACTTCCGACTCATCTAAGAAAGATATTAAGGGATATTCTTTGATTAACAGAAAATATATGGAAAGCATTAAATAGGGTCTACCTTGAAATAAATGGCCATATCTTCGTCAAAAATTGCCCCATTTCAATTATAAAGGTGTTTTTAGAATTCACTCAATCTTTGGAGCTAAACTGCATTAAAATAATTTGACTTCCGACTCATCCAAGAAAGATATTAAGGGATATTCTTCGATAAATAGAAAATATATGGAAAGCATTAAATAGGGTCAACCTTACAAATATATGGCCATATCTTCGTCAAAAATTGCACCATTTCAATTATAAAGGCGTTTATTGAATTCACTCAATCCTTGGAACAAAACTGCATTAAAATATTTTGACTTCCGACTCATCTAAGAAAGATATTAAGGGATATTCTTTGATTAACAGAAAATATATGGAAAGCATTAAATAGGGTCTACCTTGAAATAAATGGCCATATCTTCGTGTAAAATTGCCCCATTTCAATTATAAAGGTGTTTTTAGAATTCACTCGATCTTTGGAACAAAACTGCATTAAAATAATTTGACTTACGACTCATCTCAGAAAGCTATTAAGGGATATTCTTCGACAAATAGAAAATATATGGAAAGCAATAAATAGGGTCTACCTTGAAATAAATGGCCATATCTTCGTCAAAAATTGCCCCATTTCAATTATAAAGGTGTTTTATGAATTCACTCAATATTTGGAACAAAACTGCATTAAAATAATTTGACTTCCGACTCATCTAAGAAAGATATTAAGGGATATTCTTCGATTAATAGAAAATATAAGCCAAACATTAAATAGGGTCAACCTTGAAATATATGGCCATATCTTCGTCAAAAATTGCCCCATTTCAATTATAAAGGCGTTTATTGAATTCACTCAATCCTTGGAACAAAACTGCATTAAAATATTTTGACTTCCGACTCATCTAAGAAAGATATTAAGGGATATTCTTTGATTAACAGAAAATATATGGAAAGCATTAAATAGGGTCTACCTTGAAATAAATGGCCATATCTTCGTCAAAAATTGCCCCATTTCAATTATAAAGGTGTTTTTAGAATTCACTTAATCTTTGGAGCTAAACTGCATTAAAATAATTTGACTTCCGACTCATCTAAGAAAGATATTAAGGGATATTCTTCGATTAACAGAAAATATATGGAAAGCATTAAATAGGGTCTACCTACAAATGAATGGCCATATCTTCGTCAAAAATTGCCCCATTTCAATTATAAAGGTGTTTTATGAATTCACTCAATATTTGGAACAAAACTGCATTAAAATAATTTGACTTCCGACTCATCTAAGGAAGATATTAAGGGATATTCTTTGATTAACAGAAAATAATTGGAAAGCATTAAATAGGGTCTACCTTGAAATAAATGGCCATATCTTCGTCAAAAATTGCCCCATTTCAATTATAAAGGTGTTTTTAGAATTCACTTAATCTTTGGAGCTAAACTGCATTAAAATAATTTGACTTCCGACTCATCTAAGAAAGATATTAAGGGATATTCTTCGATTAACAGAAAATATATGGAAAGCATTAAATAGGGTCTACCTACAAATGAATGGCCATATCTTCGTCAAAAATTGCCCCATTTCAATTAAAAAGGTGTTTTTAGAATTTACTCAATCTTTGGAACAAAACTGCATTAAAATAATTTGACTTCCGACTCATCTTAGAAAGATGTTAAGGGATATTCTTCGATTAACAGAAAATATATGGAAAGCATTAAATAGGGTCTACCTTGAAATAAATGGCCATATCTTCGTCAAAAATTGCCCCATTTCAATTATAAAGGTATTTTTAGAATTCACTCAATCTTTGGAACAAAACTGCATTAAAATAATTTGACTTCCGACTCATCTAAGAAAAATATTAAGGGATATTCTTTGATTAACAGAAAATATATGGAAAGCATTAAATAGGGTCTACCTTGAATTAAATGGCCATATCTTCGTCAAAAATTGCCCCATTTCAATTATAAAAGTGTTTTAAGAATTCACTCAATCTTTGGAACAAAACTGCATTAAAATAATTTGACTTCCGACTCATCTAAGAAAGATATTAAGGGATATTCTTTGATTAACAGAAAATATATGGAAAGCATCAAATAGGGTCTACCTTGAAATAAATGGCCATATCTTCGTCAAAAATTGCCCCATTTCAATTATAAAGGTGTTTTTAGAATTCACTCAATTTTTGGAACAAAACTGCATTAAAATAATTTGACTTCCGACTCATCTAAGAAAGATATTAAGGGATATTCTTTGATTAATAGAAAATATATGGAAAGCATTAAATAGGGTCTACCTTGAAATAAATGGCCATATCTTCGTCAAAAATTGCCCCATTTCAATTATAAAGGTGTTTTTAGAATTCACTCAATCTTTGGAGCTAAACTGCATTAAAATAATTTGACTTCCGACTCATCCAAGAAAGATATTAAGGGATATTCTTCGATGAATAGAAAATATATGGAAAGCATTAAATAGGGTCTACCTTGAAATATATGGCCATATCTTCGTCCAAAATTGCCCCATTTCAATTATAAAGGTAATTTTAGAATTCACCTGATCTTTTAAACAAAACTGCATTACTCTAATTTGACTTCCGACTCATCTAAGAAAGATATTAAGGGATATTCTTCGATTAATAGAAAATATAAGCCAAACATTAAATAGGGTCAACCTTGAAATAAATGGCCATATCTTCGTCAAAAATTACCCCATTTTAATTATAAAGATGTTTTTAGAATTTACTCGACCTTTGGAACAAAACTGCATTAAAGTAATTTGACTTTCCACTCAATTAAGAAAGATATTAAGGGATATTCTTCGATAAATAGAAAATATATGGAAAGCATTAAATAGGCTCTACCTTGAAATAAATGGCCATATCTTCGTCTCAAATTGCCCGATTTCAATTATAAAGGTGTGTTTAGAATTCACTCGATCTTTGGAACAAAACCGCATTAAAATAATTTGACTTCCGACTCATCTAAGAAAGATATTAAGGGATATTCTTGATTAACAGAAAATATATGGAAAGCATTAAATAGGGTCTACCTTGAAATAAATGGCCATATCTTCGTCAAAAATTGCCCCATTTTAACTATAAAGGTGTTTTTAGAATTCGCTTGATCTTTGAAACAAAACAGCTTCAAAATAATTTGACTTCCGACTCATCTAAGAAAGATATTAAGGGATATTCTTCGAATAATAGAAAATATATGGAAAGCATTAAATAGGGTCTACCTTGAAATAAATGTCCATATCTTCGTCAAAAAATGCCCGATTTCAATTATAAAGGTGTTTTTAGAATTCAATTGATCTCTGAAACAAAACTGCATTAAAATAATTTGACTTTCGACTCATCTAAGAAAGATATTAAGGGATATTCTTCGATTAATAGAAAATATAAGCCAAACATTAAATAGGGTCAACCTTGAAATAAATGGCCATATCTTCGTCAAAAATTGCCCCATTTCAATTATAGAGGTGTTTTTAGAATTATTTGGAACAAAACTGCATTAAAATAATTTGACTTCCGACTCATCTAAGAAAGATATTAAGGGATATTGTTGATTAACAGAAAATATATGGAAAGCATTAAATAGGGTCTACCTTGAAATAAATGGCCATATCTTCGTCAAAAACTGCCCCATTTCAACTATAAAGATGTTTTTAGAATTCACTCGATCTTTGGAACAAAACTGCATTAAAGTAATTTGACTTCCGACTCATCTAAGAAAGATATTAAGGGATATTCTTCGATTAATAGAAAATATATGGAAAGCATTAAATAGGCTCTACCTTGAAATAAATGGCCATATCTTCGTCCAAAATTGCCCCATTTCAATTATAAAGGTGTTTTTAGAATTCAATCAATCTTTGAAACAAAACTGCATTAAAATAATTTGACTTCCGACTCATCTTAGAAAGATATTAAGGGATATTCTTCAAATAATAGAAAATATATGAAAAGCATTAAATAGGGTCTACCTTGAAATAAATGGCCACATCTTCGTCAAAAATTGCTCCATTTCAATTATAAAGGTGTTTTTAGAATTCACTCAATCTTTGGAACAAAAGTGCATTAAAATAATTTGACTTCCGACTCATCTAAGAAAGATATTAAGGGATATTGTTGATTAACAGAAAATATATGGAAAGCATTAAATAGGGTCTACCTTGAAATAAATGGCCATATCTTCGTCAAAAATTGCCCCATTTCAATCATAAAGGTGTTTTTAGAACTCACCCGATCTTTGGAACAAAACTGCATTAAAATAATTTGACTTCCGACTCATCTAAGAAAGATATTAAGGGATATTGTTGATTAACAGAAAATATATGGAAAGCATTAAATAGGGTCTACCTTGAAATAAATGGCCATATCTTCGTCCAAAATTGCCCCATTTCAATTATAAAGGTGTTTTTAGAATTCAATCAATCTTTGGAACAAAACTGCATTAAAATAATTTAACTTTCGACTTATCTAAGAAAGATATTAAGGGATATTCTTCGATAAATAGAAAATATATGGAAAGCATTAAATAGGGTCTACCTTGAAATAAATGGCCATATCTTCGTCAAAAATTGCCCCATTTCAATTGTATAGGTGTTTTTAGAATTCACTCGATCTTTAAAACAAAACTGCATTAAAATAATTTGACTTTCGACTCATCTAAGAAAGATATTAAGGGATATTCTTCGATAAATAGAAAATATATGGAAAGCATTAAATAGGGTCTACCTTGAAATAAATGGCCACATCTTCGTCAAAAATTGCTCCATTTCAATTATAAAGGTGTTTTTAGAATTCACTCAATCTTTGGAACAAAACTGCATTAAAATAATTTGACTTCCGACTCATCTAAGAAAGATATTAAGGGATATTGTTGATTAACAGAAAATATATGGAAAGCATTAAATAGGGTCTACCTTGAAATAAATGGCCATATCTTCGTCAAAAATTGCCCCATTTCAATTATAAAGGTGTTTATTGAATTCACTCAATCCTTGGAACAAAACTGCATTAAAATATTTTGACTTCCGACTCATCTAAGAAAGATATTAAGGGATATTCTTTGATTAACAGAAAATATATGGAAAGCATTAAATAGGGTCTACCTTGAAATAAATGGCCATATCTTCGTAAAAAATTGCCCCATTTCAATTATAAAGGTGTTTTTAGAATTCACTCAATCTTTGGAGCTAAACTGCATTAAAATAATTTGACTTCCGACTCATCCAAGAAAGATATTAAGGGATATTCTTCGATAAATAGAAAATATATGGAAAGCATTAAATAGGGTCAACCTTAAAATATATGGCCATATCTTCGTCAAAAATTGCCCCATTTCAATTATAAAGGTGTTTATTGAATTCACTCAATCCTTGGAACAAAACTGCATTAAAATATTTTGACTTCCGACTCATCTAAGAAAGATATTAAGGGATATTCTTTGATTAACAGAAAATATATGGAAAGCATTAAATAGGGTCTACCTTGAAATAAATGGCCATATCTTCGTGTAAAATTGCCCCATTTCAATTATAAAGGTGTTTTTAGAATTCACTCGATCTTTGGAACAAAACTGCATTAAAATAATTTGACTTACGACTCATCTCAGAAAGCTATTAAGGGATATTCTTCGACAAATAGAAAATATATGGAAAGCAATAAATAGGGTCTACCTTGAAATAAATGGCCATATCTTCGTCAAAAATTGCCCCATTTCAATTATAAAGGTGTTTTATGAATTCACTCAATATTTGGAACAAAACTGCATTAAAATAATTTGACTTCCGACTCATCTAAGAAAGATATTAAGGGATATTCTTCGATTAATAGAAAATATAAGCCAAACATTAAATAGGGTCAACCTTGAAATAAATGGCCATATCTTCGTCTAAAACTGCCCCATTTCAATTATAAAGGTGTTTTTACAATTCACTCAATTTTTGGAACAAAACTGCATTAAAATAATTTGACTTCCGACTCATCTAAGAAAGATATTAAGGGATATTCTTTGATTAATAGAAAATATATGGAAAGCATTAAATAGGGTCTACCTTGAAATAAATGGCCATATCTTCGTCAAAAATTGCCCCATTTCAATTATAAAGGTGTTTTTAGAATTCACTTAATCTTTGGAGCTAAACTGCATTAAAATAATTTGACTTCCGACTCATCTAAGAAAGATATTAAGGGATATTCTTCGATTAACAGAAAATATATGGAAAGCATTAAATAGGGTCTACCTACAAATGAATGGCCATATCTTCGTCAAAAATTGCCCCATTTCAATTATAAAGGTGTTTTTAGAATTTACTCAATCTTTGGAACAAAACTGCATTAAAATAATTTGACTTCCGACTCATCTTAGAAAGATGTTAAGGGATATTCTTCGATTAACAGAAAATATATGGAAAGCATTAAATAGGGTCTACCTTGAAATAAATGGCCATATCTTCGTCAAAAATTGCCCCATTTCAATTATAAAGGTATTTTTAGAATTCACTCAATCTTTGGAACAAAACTGCATTAAAATAATTTGACTTCCGACTCATCTAAGAAAAATATTAAGGGATATTCTTTGATTAACAGAAAATATATGGAAAGCATTAAATAGGGTCTACCTTGAATTAAATGGCCATATCTTCGTCAAAAATTGCCCCATTTCAATTATAAAAGTGTTTTAAAAATTCACTCAATCTTTGGAACAAAACTGCATTAAAATAATTTGACTTCCGACTCATCTAAGAAAGATATTAAGGGATATTCTTTGATTAACAGAAAATATATGGAAAGCATCAAATAGGGTCTACCTTGAAATAAATGGCCATATCTTCGTCAAAAATTGCCCCATTTCAATTATAAAGGTGTTTTTAGAATTCACTCAATTTGTGGAACAAAACTGCATTAAAATAATTTGACTTCCGACTCATCTAAGAAAGATATTAAGGGATATTCTTTGATTAATAGAAAATATATGGAAAGCATTAAATAGGGTCTACCTTGAAATAAATGGCCATATCTTCGTCAAAAATTGCCCCATTTCAATTATAAAGGTGTTTTTAGAATTCACTCAATCTTTGGAGCTAAACTGCATTAAAATAATTTGACTTCCGACTCATCCAAGAAAGATATTAAGGGATATTCTTCGATGAATAGAAAATATATGGAAAGCATTAAATAGGGTCTACCTTGAAATATATGGCCATATCTTCGTCCAAAATTGCCCCATTTCAATTATAAAGGTGTTTTTAGAATTCACTCAATCTTTGGAACAAAACTGCATTAAAATAATTTGACTTCCGACTCATCTAAGAAAGATATTAAGGGATATTCTTGATTAACAGAAAATATATGGAAAGCATTAAATAGGGTCTACCTTGAAATAAATGGCCATATCTTCGTCAAAAATTGCCCCATTTTAACTATAAAGGTGTTTTTAGAATTCGCTTGATCTTTGAAACAAAACAGCTTCAAAATAATTTGACTTCCGACTCATCTAAGAAAGATATTAAGGGATATTCTTCGAATAATAGAAAATATATGGAAAGCATTAAATAGGGTCTACCTTGAAATAAATGTCCATATCTTCGTCAAAAAATGCCCGATTTCAATTATAAAGGTGTTTTTAGAATTCAATTGATCTCTGAAACAAAACTGCATTAAAATAATTTGACTTTCGACTCATCTAAGAAAGATATTAAGGGATATTCTTCGATTAATAGAAAATATAAGCCAAACATTAAATAGGGTCAACCTTGAAATAAATGGCCATATCTTCGTCAAAAATTGCCCCATTTCAATTATAAAGGTGTTTTTAGAATTATTTGGAACAAAACTGCATTAAAATAATTTGACTTCCGACTCATCTAAGAAAGATATTAAGGGATATTGTTGATTAACAGAAAATATATGGAAAGCATTAAATAGGGTCTACCTTGAAATAAATGGCCATATCTTCGTCCAAAATTGCCCCATTTCAATTATAAAGGTGTTTTTAGAATTCAATCAATCTTTGGAACACAACTGCATTAAAATAATTTGACTTTCGACTTATATAAGAAAGATATTAAGGGATATTCTTCGATAAATAGAAAATATATGGAAAGCATTAAATAGGGTCTACCTTGAAATAAATGGCCATATCTTCGTCAAAAATTACCCCATTTCAACTATAAAGATGTTTTTAGAATTCACTCGATCTTTGGAACAAAACTGCATTAAAGTAATTTGACTTCCGACTCATCTAAGAAAGATATTAAGGGATATTCTTCGATTAATAGAAAATATATGGAAAGCATTAAATAGCTCTACCTTGAAATAAATGGGCCATATCTTCGTCCAAAATTGCCCCGTTTCAATTATAAAGGTGTTTTTAGAATTCAATCAATCTTTGAAACAAAACTGCATTAAAATAATTTGACTTCCGACTCATCTTAGAAAGATATTAAGGGATATTCTTCAAATAATAGAAAATATATGAAATGCATTAAATAGGGTCTACCTTGAAATAAATGGCCACATCTTCGTCAAAAATTGCTCCATTTCAATTATAAAGGTGTTTTTAGAATTCACTCAATCTTTGGAACAAAAGTGCATTAAAATAATTTGACTTCCGACTCATCTAAGAAAGATATTAAGGGATATTGTTGATTAACAGAAAATATATGGAAAGCATTAAATAGGGTCTACCTTGAAATAAATGGCCATATCTTCGTCAAAAATTGCCCCATTTCAATCAAAAAGGTGTTTTTAGAACTCACCCGATCTTTGGAAGAAAACTGCATTAAAATAATTTGACTTCCGACTCATCTAAGAAAGATATTAAGGGATATTGTTGATTAACAGAAAATATATGGAAAGCATTAAATAGGGTCTACCTTGAAATAAATGGCCATATCTTCGTCCAAAATTGCCCCATTTCAATTATAAAGGTGTTTTTAGAATTCAATCAATCTTTGGAACAAAACTGCATTAAAATAATTTAACTTTCGACTTATCTAAGAAAGATATTAAGGGATATTCTTCGATAAATAGAAAATATATGGAAAGCATTAAATAGGGTCTACCTTGAAATAAATGGCCATACCTTCGTCAAAAATTGCCCCATTTCAATTATATAGGTGTTTTTAGAATTCACTCGATCTTTAAAACAAAACTGCATTAAAATAATTTGACTTCCGACTCATCTAAGAAAGATATTAAGGGATATTCTTCGATAAATAGAAAATATATGGAAAGCATTAAATAGGGTCTACCTTGAAATAAATGGCCATATCTTCGTCAAAAATTGCCCCATTTCAATTATAAAGGTGTTTTTAGAATTCACTCGATCTTTGGAACAAAACTGCATTAAAATAATTTGACGTCCGACTCATCTAAGAAAGATATTAAGGGATATTCTTCGATATATAGAAAATATATGGAAAGCATTAAATAGGGTCTACCTTGAAATAAATGGCCATATCTTCGTCAAAAATTACCCCATTTCAACTATAAAGATGCTTTTAGAATTCACTCGATCTTTGGAACAAAACTGCATTAAAATAATTTGACTTCCGACTCATCTAAGAAAGATATTAAGGGATATTCTTCGATTAATAGAAAATATATGGAAAGCATTAAATAGGCTCTACCTTGAAATAAATGGCCATATCTTCGTCCAAAATTGCCCCATTTCAATTATAAAGGTGTTTTTAGAATTCAATCAATCTTTGAACCAAAACTGCATTAAAATAATTTGACTTCCGACTCATCTAAGAAAGATATTAAGGGATATTCTTCAAATAATAGAAAATATATGAAAAGCATTAAATAGGGTCTACCTTGAAATAAATGGCCACATCTTCGTCAAAAATTGCCCCATTTCAATTATAAAGGTGTTTTTAGAATTCACTCAATCTTTGGAACAAAAGTGCATTAAAATAATTTGACTTCCGACTCATCTAAGAAAGATATTAAGGGATATTGTTGATTAACAGAAAATATATGGAAAGCATTAAATAGGGTCTACCTTGAAATAAATGGCCATATCTTCGTCAAAAATTGCCACATTTCAATTATAAAGGTGTTTTTAGAATTCAATTGATCTCTAAAATAAAACTGCATTAAAATAATTTGACTTCCGACTCATCTAAGAAAGATATTAAGGGATATTCTTTGATTAACAGAAAATATATGGAAAGCATTAAATAGGGTCTACCTTGAAATAAATGGCCATATCTTCGTCAAAAATTGCCCCATTTCAATTATAAAGGTGTTTTTAGAATTCCTTTGGAACAAAACTGCATTAAAATAATTTGACTTCCAACTCATCTAAGAAAGATATTAAGATATATTCTTCGAATAATAGAAAATATATGGAAAGCATTAAATAGGGTCTACCTTGAAATAAATGGCCATATCTTCGTCAAAAATTGCCCCATTTCAATTATATAGGTGCTTTTAGAATTCACTCGATCTTTGAAACAAAACTGCATTAAAATAATTTGACTTCCGACTCATCTAAGAAAGATATTAAGGGATATTCTTCGATAAATAGAAAATATATGGAAAGCATTAAATAGGGTCTACCTTGAAATAAATGGCCATATCTTCGTCAAAAATTGCCCCATTTCAATTATAAAGGTGTTTTTGGAATTCGCTCAATCTTTGGAACAAAACTGCATTAAAATAATTTAACTTCCGACTCATCTAAGAAAGATATTAAGGGATATTCTTTGATTAACAGAAAATATATGGAAAGTATTAAATAGGGTCTACCTTGAAATAAATGGCCATATCTTCGTCAAAAATTGCCCCATTTCAATTATAAAGGTGTTTTTGGAATTCGCTCAATCTTTGAAACAAAACTGCATTAAAATAATTTGACGCCCGACTCATCTAAGAAAGATTATTAAGGGATATTGTTGATTAACAGAAAATATATGGAAAGCATTAAATAGGGTCTACCTTGAAATAAATGGCCATATCTTCGTCAAAAATTGTCCCATTTCAATTATATAGGTGTTTTTAGAATTCACTCGATCTTTGGAACAAAACTGCATTAAAATAATTTGACTTCCGACTCATCTAAGAAAGATATTAAGGGATATTCTTTGATTAACAGAAAATATATGGAAAGCATTAAATAGGGTCTACCTTGAAATAAATGGCCATATCTTCGTCAAAAATTGCCCCATTTCAACTATAAAGGTGTTGTTAGAATTCACTTGATCTTTGAAACAAAACTGCATTAAAATAATTTGACTTCCGACTCATCTAAGGAAGATATTAAGGGATATTCTTCGATAAATAGAAAATATATGGAAAGCATTAAATAGGGTCTACCTTGAAATAAATGGCCATATCTTCGTCAAAAATTGCCCTATTTCAATTATAAAGGTGTTTTTAAAATTCGCTCAATCTTTGAAACAAAACTGCATTAAAATAATTTGACTTCCGACTCATCTAAGAAAGATATTAAGGGATATTCTTGATTAACAGAAAATATATGGAAAGCATTAAATAGGGTCTACCTTGAAATAAATGGCCATATCTTCGTCAAAAATTGCCCCATTTCAATTATATAGGTGTTGTAGAATTCACTCGATCTTTGAAACAAAACTGCATTAAAATACGTTGACTTCCGACTCATCTAAGAAAGATTATTAAGGGATATTGTTGATTAACAGAAAAAATATGGAAAGCATTAAATAGGGTCTACCTTGAAATAAATGGGCAGATCTTCGTCAAAAATTGCCCCATTTCAATTATAAAGGTGTTTTTAGAATTCACTCGATCTTTGAAACAAAACTGCATTAAAATAATTTGACTTCCGACTCATCTAAGAAAGATATTAAGGGATATTCTTCGATAAATAGAAAATATATGGAAAGCATTAAATAGGGTCAACCTTGAAATAAATGGCCATATCTTCGTCAAAAATTGCCCCATTTCAATTATAAAGGTGTTTTTGGAATTCGCTCAATCTTTGAAACAAAACTGCATTAAAATAATTTGACTTCCGACTCATCTAAGGAAGATATTAAGGGATATTCTTCGATAAATAGAAAATATATGGAAAGCATTAAATAGGCTCTACCTTGAAATAAATGGCCACATCTTCGTCAAAAATTGCCCCATTTCAATCATAAAGGTGTTTTTAGAATTCGCTCAATCTTTGAAAGAAAACTGCAATAAAATAATTTGACGTCCGACTCATCTAAGAAAGATTATTAAGGGATATTGTTGATTAACAGAAAATATATGGAAAGCATTAAATAGGGTCTACCTTGAAATAAATGGCCATATCTTCGTCAAAAATTGCCCCAATTCAATTATAAAGGTCTTTTTAGAACTCACTCGATCTTTGGAACAAAACTGCAATAAAATATTTTGTCGTCCGACTCATCTAAGAAAGATATTAAGGGATATTCTTGATTAACAGAAAATATATGGAAAGCATTAAATAGGCTCTACCTTGAAATAAATGGCCACATCTTCGTCAAAAGTTGCCCCATTTCAATTATAAAGGTGTTTTTAGAATTCAATCGATATTTGAAACAAAACTGCATTAAAATAATTTGACTTCCGACTCATCTAAGAAAGATATTAAGGGATATTCTTCGATAAATAGAAAATATATGGAAAGCATTAAATAGGCTCTACCTTGAAATAAATGGCCACATCTTCGTCAAAAAATGCCCCATTTCAATTATAAAGACGTTTTTAGAATTCACTCGATCTTTGGAACAAAACTGCATTAAAGTAATTTGACTTCCGACTCATCTAAGAAAGATATTAAGGGATATTCTTCGATAAATAGAAAATATATGGAAAGCATTAAATAGGGTCTACCTTGAAATAAATGGCCATATCTTCGTCAAAAATTGCCCCATTTCAATTATATAGGTGCTTTTAGAATTCACTCGATCTTTGAAACAAAACTGCATTAAAATAATTTGACTTCCGACTCATCTAAGAAAGATATTAAGGGATATTCTTCGATAAATAGAAAATATATGGAAAGCATTAAATAGGGTCAACCTTGAAATAAATGGCCATATCTTCGTCAAAAATTGCCCCATTTCAATTATAAAGGTGTTTTTGGAATTCGCTCAATCTTTGAAACAAAACTGCATTAAAATAATTTGACTTCCGACTCATCTAAGGAAGATATTAAGGGATATTCTTCGATAAATAGAAAATATATGGAAAGCATTAAATAGGCTCTACCTTGAAATAAATGGCCACAGCTTCGTCAAAAATTGCCCCATTTCAATTATAAAGGTGTTTTTAGAATTCGCTCAATCTTTGAAAGAAAACTGCAATAAAATAATTTGACGTCCGACTCATCTAAGAAAGATTATTAAGGGATATTGTTGATTAACAGAAAATATATGGAAAGCATTAAATAGGGTCTACCTTGAAATAAATGGCCATATCTTCGTCAAAAATTGCCCCAATTCAATTATAAAGGTCTTTTTAGAACTCACTCGATCTTTGGAACAAAACTGCAATAAAATATTTTGACGTCCGACTCATCTAAGAAAGATATTAAGGGATATTCTTGATTAACAGAAAATATATGGAAAGCATTAAATAGGCTCTACCTTGAAATAAATGGCCACATCTTCGTCAAAAGTTGCCCCATTTCAATTATAAAGGTGTTTTTAGAATTCACTCGATCTTTGAAACAAAACTGCATTAAAATAATTTGACTTCCGACTCATCTAAGAAAGATATTAAGGGATATTCTTCGATAAATAGAAAATATATGGAAAGCATTAAATAGGCTCTACCTTGAAATAAATGGCCACATCTTCGTCAAAAAATGCCCCATTTCAATTATAAAGACGTTTTTAGAATTCACTCGATCTTTGGAACAAAACTGCATTAAAAGTAATTTGACTTCCGACTCATCTAAGAAAGATATTAAGGGATATTCTTCGATAAATAGAAAATATATGGAAAGCATTAAATAGGCTCTACCTTGAAATAAATGGCCACATCTTCGTCAAAAATTGCCCCATTTCAATTATAAAGGTGTTTTTAGAATTCACTCGATCTTTGAAACAAAACTGCATTAAAATAATTTGACATCCGGCTCATCTAAGAAAGATATTAAGGGATATTCTTCGAATAATAGAAAATATATGGAAAGCATTAAATAGGGTCTACCTTGAAATAAATGGCCATATCTTCGTGCAAAATTGCCCCATTTCAATTATAAAGGTGTTTTTAGAATTCACTCGATCTTTGGAACAAAACTGCAATAAAATAATTTGACGTCCGACTCATCTAAGAAAGATATTAAGGGATATTCTTGATTAACAGAAAATATATGGAAAGCATTAAATAGGGTCTACCTTGAAATAAATGGCCATATCTTCGTCCAAAATTGCCCCATTTCAATTATAAAGGTGTTTTTAGAATTCACTCAATCTTTGGAACAAAACTGCATTAAAATAATTTGACTTTCGACTCATCTAAGAAAGATATTAAGGGATATTCTTCGATAAATAGAAAATATATGGAAAGCATTAAATAGGCTCTACCTTGAAATAAATGGCTTTATCTTCGTCAAAAATTGCCCCATTTCAATTATATAGGTGCTTTTAGAATTCACTCGATCTTTGAAACAAAACTGCATTAAAATAATTTGACTTCCGACTCATCTAAGAAAGATATTAAGGGATATTCTTCGATAAATAGAAAATATATGGAAAGCATTAAATAGGGTCTACCTTGAAATAAATGGCCATATCTTCGTCAAAAATTGCCCCATTTCAATTATAAAGGTGTTTTTGGAATTCGCTCAATCTTTGAAACAAAACTGCATTAAAATAATTTGACTTCCGACTCATCTAAGGAAGATATTAAGGGATATTCTTCGATAAATAGAAAATATATGGAAAGCATTAAATAGGGTCACCTTGAAATAAATTGCCATATCTTCGTCAAAAATTGCCCCATTTCAATTATAAAGGTGTTTTTGGAATTAGCTCAATCTTTAAAACAAAACTGCATTAAAATAATTTGACGTCCGACTCATCTAAGAAAGATTATTAAGGGATATTGTTGATTAACAGAAAATATATGGAAAGCATTAAATAGGGTCTACCTTGAACTAAATGGCCATATCTTCGTCAAAAATTGCCCCATTTGAATTATATAGGTGTTTTTAGAATTCACTTGATCTTTGAAACAAAACTGCATTCAAATAATTTGACTTCCGACTCATCTAAGAAAGATATTAAGGGATATTCTTCGATAAATATAAAATATATGGAAAGCATTAAATAGGGTCTACCTTGAAATAAATGGCCATATCTTCGTCAAAAATTGCCCCATTTCAATTATAAAGGTGTTTTTAGAATTCACTTGATCTTTGGAACAAAACTGCATTAAAATAATTTGACTTCCGACTCATCTAAAAAAGATATTAAGGGATATTCTTCGATAAATATAAAATATATGGAAAGCATTCTATAGGGTCTACCTTGAAATAAGTGGCCATATCTTCGTAAAAAATTGCCCCATTTCAATTATAAAGGTGTTTTTAGAATTCACTTGATCTTTGAAACAAAACTGCATTAAAATAATTTGACTTCCGACTCATCTAAGAAAGATATTAAGGGATATTCTTCGATAAATAGAAAATATATGGAAAGCATTAAATAGGGTCTACCTTGAAATAAATGGCCATATCTTCGTCCAAAATTGCCCCATTTCAATTATAAAGGTGGTTTTAGAATTCGCTCGATCTTTGGAACAAAACTGCAATAAAATAATTTGACGCCCGACTAATCTAAGAAAGATATTAAGGGATATTCTTCATTAACAGAAAATATATGGAGAGCATTAAATAGGGTCTACCTTGAAATAAATGGCCATATCTTCGTCCAAAATTGCCCCATTTCAATTATAAAGGTGTGTTTAGAATTCACTCGATCTTTGGAACAAAACTGCATTAAAATAATTTGACTTCCGACTCATCTAAGAAAGATATTAAGGGATATTCTTCGATAAATAGAAAATATATGGAAAGCATTAAATAGGATCTACCTTGAAATAAATGGCCATATCTTCGTCCAAAATTGCCCCATTTCAATTATAAAGATGTTTTTAGAATTCGCTTGATCTTTGAAACAAAACTGCATTAAAATAATTTGACTTTCGACTCATCTAAGAAAGATATTAAGGGATATTCTTGATTAACGGAAAATATATGGAAAGCATTAAATAGGGTCTACCTTGAAATAAATGGCCATATCTTAGTAAAAAATTGCCGCATTTCAATTATAAAGGTGTTTTTAGAATTCAATCAATCTTTCGAACAAAACTGCATTAAAATAATTTGACGTCCGACTCATCTAAGAAAGATATTAAGGGATATTGTTGATTAACAGAAAATATATGGAAAGCATTAAATAGGGTCTACCTTGAAATAAATGGCCATATCTTCGTCCAAAATGGCCGATTTCAATTATATAGGTGTTTTTAGAATTCACTCGATCTTTGAAACAAAACTGCATTAAAATAATTTGACTTCCGACTCATCTAAGAAAGATATTAAGGGATATTCTTCGATAAATAGAAAATATATGGAAAGCATTAAATAGGCTCTACCTTGAAATAAATGGCCATATCTTCGTCCAAAATTGCCCCATTTCAATTATAAAGGTGTTTTTAGAATTCGCTCAATCTTTGGAACAAAACTGCATTAAAATAATTTGACTTCCGACTCATCTAAGAAAGATATTAAGGGATATTCTTGATTAACAGAAAATATATGGAAAGCATTAAATAGGGTCTATCTTGAAATAAATTGCCATATCTTCGTCAAAAATTGCCCCATTTCAATTATAGAGGTGTTTTTAGAATTCACCCAATCTTTGAAACAAAACTGCATTAAAATAATTTGACTTTCGACTCATCTAAGAAAGATATTAAGGGATATTCTTCGATAAATAGAAAATATATGAAAAGCATTAAATAGGCTCTACCTTGAAATAAATGGCCATATCTTCGTCCAAAATTGCGCCATTTCAATTATAAAGGTGTTTTTAGAATTCTTTGGAACAAAACTGCATTAAAATAATTTGACTTCCGACTCATCTAAGAAAGATATTAAGGGATATTCTTCGAATAATAGAAAATATATGGAAAGCATTAAATAGGGTCTACCTTGAAATAAATGGCCATATCTTCGTCAAAACTTGCCCCATTTCAATTATAAAGGTGTTTTTAGAATTCAATCGATCTTTGAAACAAAACTGCATAAAATAATTTGACTTCCGACTCATCTAAGAAAGATATTAAGAGATATTCTTCGGTTAACAGAAAATATATGGAAAGCATTAAATAGGCTCTACCTTGAAATAAATGGCCACATCTTCGTCAAAAGTTGCCCCATTTCAATTATAAAGGTGTTTTTAGAATTCACTTGATCTTTGAAACAAAACTGCATTAAAATAATTTGACTTGCGACTCATCTAAGAAAGATATTAAGGGATATTCTTGATTAACAGAAAATATATGGAAAGCATTAAATAGGGTCTACCTTGAAATAAATGGCCATATCTTCGTAAAAAATTGCCCCATTTCAAATATATAGGTGTTTTTAGAATTCACTCGATCTTTAAAACAAAACTGCAATAAAATAATTTGACTTCCGACTCATCTAAGAAAGATATTAAGGGATATTCTTCGATAAATAGAAAATATATGGAAAGCATTAAATAGGGTCTACCTTGAAATAAATGGCCATATCTTCGTCAAAAAATGCCCCATTTCAATTATAAAGGTGTTTTTAGAATTCGCTCAATCTTTGGAACAAAACTGCATTAAAATAATTTGACTTCCGACTCATCTAAGAAAGATATTAAGGGATATTCTTGATTAACAGAAAATATATGGAAAGCATTAAATAGGGTCTATCTTGAAATAAATTGCCATATCTTCGTCAAAAATTGCCCCATTTCAATTATAGAGGTGTTTTTAGAATTCACCCAATCTTTGAAACAAAACTGCATTAAAATAATTTGACTTTCGACTCATCTAAGAAAGATATTAAGGGATATTCTTCGATAAATAGAAAATATATGAAAAGCATTAAATAGGCTCTACCTTGAAATAAATGGCCATATCTTCGTCCAAAATTGCGCCATTTCAATTATAAAGGTGTTTTTTGAATTCTTTGGAACAAAACTGCATTAAAATAATTTGACTTCCGACTCATCTAAGAAAGATATTAAGGGATATTCTTCGAATAATAGAAAATATATGGAAAGCATTAAATAGGGTCTACCTTGAAATAAATGGCCATATCTTCGTCAAAACTTGCCCCATTTCAAGTATAAAGGTGTTTTTAGAATTCAATCGATCTTTGAAACAAAACTGCATAAAATAATTTGACTTCCGACTCATCTAAGAAAGATATTAAGAGATATTCTTCGGTTAACAGAAAATATATGGAAAGCATTAAATAGGCTCTACCTTGAAATAAATGGCCACATCTTCGTCAAAAGTTGCCCCATTTCAATTATAAAGGTGTTTTTAGAATTCACTTGATCTTTGAAACAAAACTGCATTAAAATAATTTGACTTGCGACTCATCTAAGAAAGATATTAAGGGATATTCTTGATTAACAGAAAATATATGGAAAGCATTAAATAGGGTCTACCTTGAAATAAATGGCCATATCTTCGTAAAAAATTGCCCCATTTCAAATATATAGGTGTTTTTAGAATTCACTCGATCTTTAAAACAAAACTGCAATAAAATAATTTGACTTCCGACTCATCTAAGAAAGATATTAAGGGATATTCTTCGATAAATAGAAAATATATGGAAAGCATTAAATAGGGTCTACCTTGAAATAAATGGCCATATCTTCGTCAAAAAATGCCCCATTTCAATTATAAAGGTGTTTTTAGAATTCGCTCAATCTTCGAAACAAAACTACATTAAAATAATTTGACGTCCGACTCATCTAAGAAAGATATTAAGGGATATTCTTTGATTAATAGAAAATATAAGCCAAACATTAAATAGGGTCAACCTTGAAATAAATGACCATATCTTTGTCTAAAATTGCCCCATTTCAATTATAAAGGTGTTTTTAGAATTCACTCGATCTTTGGAACAAAACTGAATTAAAATAATTTGACTTCCGACTCATCTAAGAAAGATATTAAGGGATATTCTTCGATAAATAGAAAATATATGGAAAGCATTAAATAGGGTCTACCTTGAAATAAATGGCCATATCTTCGTCAAAAATTGCCCCATTTCAATTATAAAGATGTTTTTAGAATTCGCTCGATCTTTGGAACAAAACTGTATTAAAATAATTTGACTTCCGACTCATCTAAGAAAGATATTAAGGGATATTCTTCGATAAATAGAAAATATATGGAAAGCATTAAATAGGGTCTACCTTGAAATAAATTGCCATATCTTCGTCAAAAATTGCCCCATTTCAATTATAAAGGTGTTTTTAGAATTCTTTGGAACAAAACTGCATTAAAATAATTTGACTTCCGACTCATCTAAGAAAGATATTAAGGGATATTCTTCGATAAATAGAAAATATATGGAAAGCATTAAATAGGGTCTACCTTGAAATAAATGGCCATATCTTCGTCCAAAATTGCCCCATTTCAATTATAAAGGTGTTTTTAGAATTCAATCGATCTTTGAAACAAAACTGCATTAAAATAATTTGACTTCCCACTCATCTAAAAAAGATATTAAGGGATATTCTTCGATAAATAGAAAATATATGGAAAGCATTAAATAGGGTCTACCTTGAAATAAATGGCCATATCTTCGTCAAAAATTGCCCCATTTCAATTATAAAGGTGTTTTTGGAATTCTTTGGAACAAAACTGCATTAAAATAATTTGACTTCCGACTCATCTAAGAAAGATATTAAGGGATATTCTTCGATAAATAGAAAATATATGGAAAGCATTAAATAGGGTCTACCTTGAAATAAATGGCCATATCTTCGTCAAAAATTGCCCCATTTCAATTATAAAGGTGTTTTTAGAATTCACTTGATCTTTGAAACAAAACTGCATTAAAATAATTTGACTTCCGACTCATCTAAGAAAGATATTAAGGGATATTCTTCGATAAATAGAAAATATATGGAAAGCATTAAATAGGGTCTACCTTGAAATAAATGGCCATATCTTCGTCAAAAATTGCCCCATTTCAATTATAAAGGTGTTTTTAGAATTCACTTGATCTTTGGAACAAAACTGCATTAAAATAATTTGACTTTCGACTCATCTAAAAAAGATATTAAGGGATATTCTTCGATAAATAGAAAATATATGGAAAGCATTAAATAGGGTCTACCTTGAAATAAATGGCCACATCTTCGTCAAAAATTGCCCCATTTCAATTATGAAGATGTTTTTGGAATTCGCTCGATCTTTGGAACAAAACTGCATTAAAATGCGTTGACTTCCGACTCATCTAAGAAAGATATTAAGGAATATTCTTCGATAAATAGAAAATATATGGAAAGCATTAAATAGGGTCTACCTTGAAATAAATGGCCATATCTTCGTCAAAAATTGCCCCATTTCAATTATAAAGGTGTTTTTAGAATTCACTCGATCTTTGGAACAAAACTGCATTAAAATAATTTGACTTCCGACTCATCTAAGAAAGATATTAAGGGATATTCTTCGATAAATACAAAATATATGGAAAGCATTAAATAGGGTCTACCTTGAAATAAATGGCCATATCTTCGTCAAAAATTGCCCCATTTCAATTATAAAGGTGTTTTTAGAATTCGCTTGATCTTTGAAACAAAACTGCATTAAAATAATTTGACTTCCGACTCATCTAAGAAAGATATTAAGGGATATTCTTCAATAAATAGAAAATATATGGAAAGCATTAAATAGGGTCTACCTTGAAATAAATGGCCATATCTTCGTCCAAAATTGCCCCATTTCAATTATAAAGGTGTTTTTAGAATTCAATCGATCTTTGAAACAAAACTGCATTAAAATAATTTGACTTTCGACTCATCTAAGAAAGATATTAAGGGATATTCTTCGATAAATAGAAAATATATGGAAAGCATTAAATAGGGTCTACCTTGAAATAAATGGCCATATCTTCGTCAAAAATTGCCCCATTTCAATTATAAAGGTGTTTTTAGAATTCTTTGGAACAAAACTGCATTAAAATAATTTGACTTCCGACTCATCTAAGAAAGATATTAAGGGATATTCTTCGAATAATAGAAAATATATGGAAAGCATTAAATAGGGTCTACCTTGAAATAAATGGCCATATCTTCGTCAAAAATTGCCCCATTTCAATTATAAAGGTGTTTTTAGAATTCGCTTGATCTTTGAAACAAAACTGAATTAAAATAATTTGACTTTCGACTCATATAAGAAAGATATTAAGGGATATTCTTCGATAAATAGAAAATATATGGAAAGCATTAAATAGGGTCTACCTTGAAATAAATGGCCATATCTTCGTCCAAAATTGCCCCATTTCAATTATAAAGGTGTTTTTAGAATTCGCTCAATCTTTGGAACAAAACTGCATTAAAATAATTTGACTTCCGACTCATCTAAGAAAGATATTAAGGGATATTCTTGATTAACAGAAAATATATGGAAAGCATTAAATAGGGTCTATCTTGAAATAAATGGCCATATCTTCGTCAAAAATTGCCCCATTTCAATTATAAAGGTGTTTTTAGAATTCACTTGATCTTTGAAACAAAACTGCATTAAAATAATTTGACTTCCGACTCATCTAAGAAAGATATCAAGGGATATTCTTCGATAAATAGAAAATATATGAAAAGCATTAAATAGGCTCTACCTTGAAATAAATGGCCATATCTTCGTCAAAAATTGCCCCATTTCAATTATAAAGGTGTTTTTAGAATTCTTTGGAACAAAACTGCATTAAAATAATTTGACTTCGGACTCATCTAAGAAAGATATTAAGGGATATTCTTCGAATAATAGAAAATATATGGAAAGCATTAAATAGGGTCTACCTTGAAATAAATGGCCATATCTTCGTCAAAACTTGCCCCATTTCAATTATAAAGGTGTTTTTAGAATTCTTTGGAACAAAACTGCATTAAAATAATTTGACTTCCGACTCATCTAAGAAAGATATTAAGGGATATTCTTCGAATAATAGAAAATATATGGAAAGCATTAAATAGGGTCTACCTTGAAATAAATGGCCATATCTTCGTCAAAAATTGCCCCATTTCAATTATAAAGGTGTTTTTAGAATTCACTTGATCTTTGAAACAAAACTGCATTAAAATAATTTGACTTCCGACTCATCTAAGAAAGATATTAAGGGATATTCTTCGATAAATAGAAAATATATGGAAAGCATTAAATAGGGTCTACCTTGAAATAAATGGCCATATCTTCGTCAAAAATTGCCCCATTTCTATTATAAAGGTGTTTTTAGAATTCGCTTGATCTTTGAAACAAAACTGAATTAAAATAATTTGACTTTCGACTCATCTAAGAAAGATATTAAGGGATATTCTTCGATAAATAGAAAATATATGGAAAGCATTAAATAGGGTCTACCTTGAAATAAATGGCCATATCTTCGTCAAAAATTGACCCATTTCAATTATAAAGGTGTTTTTAGAATTCACTCGATCTTTGGAACAAAACTGCACTAAAATAATTTGACTTCCGACTCATCTAAGAAAGATATTAAGGGATATTCTTCGATAAATAGAAAATATATGGAAAGCATTAAATAGGGTCTACCTTGAAATAAATGGCCATATCTTCGTCAAAAATTGCCCCATTTCAATTATAAAGGTGTTTTTAGAGTTCGCTCGATCATTGGAACAAAACTGCATTAAAATAATTTGACCTTCGACTCATCTAAGAAAGATATTAAGGGATATTCTTTGATAAATAGAAAATATATGGAAAGCATTAAATAGGGTCTACCTTGAAATAAATGGCCATATCTTCGTCAAAAATTGCCCCATTTCAATTATAAAGAAGTTTTTAGAATTCGCTCGATCTTTGGAACAAAACTGCATTAAAATAATTTGACTTCCGACTCATCTAAGAAAGATATTAAGGGATATTCTTCGATAAATAGAAAATATATGGAAAGCATTAAATAGGGTCTACCTCGAAATAAATGGCCATATCTTCGTCAAAAATTGCCCCATTTCAATTATAAAGGTGTTTTTAGAATTCGCTCGATCTTTGAAACAAAACTGCATTAAAATAATTTGACTTCCGACTCATCTAAGAAAGATATTAAGGGATGTTCTTCGATAAATAGAAAATATATGGAAAGCATTAAATAGGCTCTACCTTGAAATAAATGGCCATATCTTCGTCCAAAATTGCCCCATTTCAATTATAAAGGTGTTTTTAGAATTCAATCGATCTTTGAAACAAAACTGCATTAAAATAATTTGACTTCCGACTCATCTAAGAAAGATATTAAGGGATATTCTTCGATAAATAGAAAATATATGGAAAGCATTAAATAGGGTCTACCTTGAAATAAATGGCCATATCTTCGTAAGAAATTGCCCCATTTCAATTATAAAGGTGTTTTTAGAATTCTTTGGAACAAAACTGCATTAAAATTATTTGACTTCCGACTCATCTAAGAAAGATATTAAGGGATATTCTTCGAATAATAGAAAATATATGGAAAGCATTAAATAGGGTCTACCTTGAAATAAATGGCCATATCTTCGTCAAAAATTGCCCCATTTCAATTATAAAGGTGTTTTTAGAATTCACTTGATCTTTGAAACAAAACTGCATTAAAATAATTTGACTTCCGACTCATCTAAGAAAGATATTAAGGGATATTCTTCGATAAATAGAAAATATATGGAAAGCATTAAATAGGGTCTACCTTGAAATAAATGGCCATATCTTCGTCAAAAATTGCCCCATTTCAATTATAAAGGTGTTTTTAGAATTCACTTGATCTTTGGAACAAAACTGCATTAAAATATTTGACTTCCGACTCATCTAAGAAAGATATTAAGGGATATTCTTCGATAAATAAAAAATATATGGAAAGCATTAAATAGGGTCTACCTTGAAATAAATGGCCATATCTTCGTCAAAAATTGCCCCATTTCAATTATAAAGGTGTTTTTAGAATTCACTCGATCTTTGAAATAAAACTGCATTCAAATAATTTGACTTCCGACTCATCTAAGAAAGATATTAAGGGGATATTCTTCGATAAATAGAAAATATATGGAAAGCATTAATACGGTCTACCTTGAATTCAATGGCCACATCTTCGTCAAAAATTGCCCCATTTCAATTATAAAGATGTTTTTGGAATTCGCTCGATCTTTGGAACAAAACTACATTAAAATGCGTTGACTTCCGACTCATCTAAGAAAGATATTAAGGGATATTCTTCGATAAATAGAAAATATATGGAAAGCATTAAATAGGGTCTACCTTGAAATAAATGGCCATATCTTCGTCAAAAATTGCCCCATTTCAATTATAAAGGTGTTTTTAGAATTCACTCGATCTTTGGAACAAAACTGCATTAAAATAATTTGACTTCCGACTCATCTAAGAAAGATATAAAGGGATATTCTTCGATAAATAGAAAATATATGGAAAGCATTAAATAGGGTCTACCTTGAAATAAATGGCCATATCTTCGTCAAAAATTGCCCCACTTCAATTATAAAGGTGTTTTTAAAATTCGCTTAATCTTTGAAACAAAACTGCATTAAAATAATTTGACTTCCGACTCATCTAAGAAAGATATTAAGGGATATTCTTCGATTAATAGAAAATATAAGCCAAACATTAAATAGGGTCAACCTTGAAATAAATGGCCATATCTTCGTCCAAAATTGCCCCATTTCAATTATAAAGGTGTTTTTAGAATTCAATCGATCTTTGAAACAAAACTGCATTAAAATAATTTGACTTCCGACTCATCTAAGAAAGATATTAAGGGATATTCTTCGATAAATAGAAAATATATGGAAAGCATTAAATAGGGTCTACCTTGAAATAAATGGCCATATCTTCGTCAAAAATTGCCCCATTTCAATTATAAAGGTGTTTTTAGAATTCAATCGATCTTTGAAACAAAACTGCATTAAAATAATTTGACTTCCGACTCATCTAAGAAAGATATTAAGGGATATTCTTCGAATAATAGAAAATATATGGAAAGCATTAAATAGGGTCTACCTTGAAATAAATGGCCATATCTTCGTCAAAAATTGCCCCATTTCAATTATAAAGGTGTTTTTAGAATTCGCTTGATCTTTGAAACAAAACTGCATTAAAATAATTTGACTTTCGACTCATCTAAGAAAGATATTAAGGGATATTCTTCGATAAATAGAAAATATATGGAAAGCATTAAATAGGGTCTACCTTGAAATAAATGGCCATATCTTCGTCAAAAATTGCCCCATTTCAATTATAAAGGTGTTTTTAGAATTCACTTGATCTTTGGAACAAAACTGCACTAAAATAATTTGACTTGCGACTCAGCTAAGAAAGATATTAAGGGATATTCTTCGATAAATATAAAATATATGGAAAGCATTAAATAGGCTCTACCTTGAAATAAATGGCCTTATCTTCGTCAAAAATTGCCCCATTTCAATTATAAAGGTGTTTTTGGAGTTCGCTCGATCATTGGAACAAAACTGCATTAAAATAATTTGACTTCCGACTAATCTAAGAAAGATATTAAGGGATATTCTTCGATAAATAGAAAATATATGGAAATCATTAAATAGGGTCAACCTTGAAATAAATGGCCATATCTTCGTCAAAAATTGCCCCATTTCAATTATAAAGGTGTTTTTAGAATTCGCTCGATCTTTGGAACAAAACTGCATTAAAATAATTTGACTTCCGACTCATCTAAGAAAGATATTAAGGGATATTCTTCGATAAATAGAAAATATATGGAAAGCATTAAATAGGCTCTACCTTGAAATAAATGGCCATATCTTCGTCAAAAATTGCCCCATTTCAATTATAAAGGTGTTTTTAGAATTCACTTGATCTTTGAAATAAAACTGCATTCAAATAATTTGACTTCCGACTCATCTAAGAAAGATATTAAGGGATATTCTTCGATAAATAGAAAATATATGGAAATCATTAAATAGGGTCAACCTTGAAATAAATGGCCATATCTTCGTCAAAAATTGCCCCATTTCAATTATAAAGGTGTTTTTAGAATTCGCTTGATCTTTGGAACAAAACTGCATTAAAATAATTTGACTTCCGACTCATCTAAGAAATATATTAAGGGATATTCTTCGATAAATAGAAAATATATGGAAAGCATTAAATAGGGTCTACCTTGAAATAAATAGCCATATCTTCGTCAAAAATTGCCCCATTTCAATGATAAAGGTGTTTTTAGAATTCACTCGATCTTTGAAACAAAACTGCATTAAAATAATTTGACTTCCGACTCATCTAAGAAAGATATTAAGGGATATTCTTCGATAAATAGAAAATATATGGAAAGCATTAAATAGGGTCTACCTTGAAATAAATGGCCATATCTTCGTCAAAAATTGCCCCATTTCAATTATAAAGGTGTTTTTAGAATTCGCTCGATCTTTGGAACAAAACTGCATTAAAATAATTTGACTTCCGACTCATCTAAAAAAGATATTAAGGGATATTCTTCGATAAATAGAAAATATATGGAAAGCATTAAATAGGGTCTACCTTGAAATAAATGGCCACATCTTCGTCAAAAATTGCCCCATTTCAATTATAAAGATGTTTTTGGAATTCGCTCGATCTTTGGAACAAAACTACATTAAAATGCGTTGACTTCCGACTCATCTAAGAAAGATATTAAGGGATATTCTTTGATAAATAGAAAATATATGGAAAGCATTAAATAGGGTCTACCTTGAAAAAAATGGCCATATCTTGGTCAAAAATTGCCCCATTTCAATTATAAAGGTGTTTTTAGAATTCACTCGATCTTTGGAACAAAACTGCATTAAAATAATTTGACTTCCGACTCATCTAAGAAAGATATTAAGGGATATTCTTCGATAAATAGAAAATATATGGAAAGCATTAAATAGGGTCTACCTTGAAATAAATGGCCATATCTTCGTCAAAAATTGCCCCACTTCAATTATATAGGTGTTTTTAAAATTCGCTTGATCTTTGAAACAAAACTGCATTAAAATAATTTGACTTCCGACTCATCTAAGAAAGATATTAAGGGATATTCTTCGATAAATCGAAAATATATGGAAAGCATGAAATAGGGTCTACCTTGAAATAAATGGCCATATCTTCGTCCAAAATTGCCCCATTTCAATTATAAAGGTGTTTTTAGAATTCAATCGATCTTTGAAACAAAACTGCATTAAAATAATTTGACTTTCGACTCATCTAAGAAAGATATTAAGGGATATTCTTCGATAAATAGAAAATATATGGAAAGCATTAAATAGGGTCTACCTTGAAATAAATGGCCATATCTTCGTCAAAAATTGCCCCATTTCAATTATAAAGGTGTTTTTAGAATTCTTTGGAACAAAACTGCATTAAAATAATTTGACTTCCGACTCATCTAAGAAAGATATTAAGGGATATTCTTCGATAAATAGAAAATATATGGAAAGCATTAAATAGGGTCTACCTTGAAATAAATAGCCATATCTTCGTCAAAAATTGCCCCATTTCAATTATAAAGGTGTTTTTAGAATTCACTTGATCTTTGGAATAAAGCTGCACTAAAATAATTTGACTTCCGACTCATCTAAGAAAGATATTAAGGGATATTCTTGATTAACAGAAAATATATGGAAAGCATTAAATAGGGTCTACCTTGAAATAAATGGCCATATCTTCGTCAAAAATTGCCCCATTTCAATTATAAAGGTGTTTTTAGAGTTCGCTCGATCATTGGAACAAAACTGCATTAAAATAATTTGACTTCCGACTAATCTAAGAAAGATATTAAGGGATATTCTTCGATAAATAGAAAATATATGGAAATCATTAAATAGGGTCAACCTTGAAATAAATGGCCATATCTTCGTCAAAATTGCCCCATTTCAATTATAAAGGTGTTTTTAGAATTCACTTGATCTTTGGAACAAAACTGCATTAAAATAATTTGACTTCCGACTCATCTAAGAAAGATATTAAGGGATATTCTTCGATAAATACAAAATATATGCAAAGCATTAAATAGGCTCTACCTTGAAATAAATGGCCATATCTTCGTCAAAAATTGCCCCATTTCAATTATAAAGGTGTTTTTAGAATTCACTTGATCTTTGAAATAAAACTGCATTCAAATAATTTGACTTCCGACTCATCTAAGAAAGATATTAAGGGATATTCTTCGATAAATAGAAAATATATGGAAATCATTAAATAGGGTCAACCTTGAAATAAATGGCCATATCTTCGTCAAAAATTGCCCCATTTCAATTATAAAGGTGTTTTTAGAATTCGCTTGATCTTTGGAACAATACTGCATTAAAATATTTTGACTTCCGACTCATCTAAGAAATATATTAAGGGATATTCTTCGATAAATAGAAAATATATGGAAAGCATTAAATATGGTCTACCTTGAAATAAATGGCCATATCTTCGTCAAAAATTGCCCCATTTCAATTATAAAGGTGTTTTTAGAATTCACTCGATCTTTGAAACAAAACTGCATTAAAATATGTTGACTTCCGACTCATCTAAGAAAGATATTAAGGGATATTCTTCGAATAATAGAAAATATATGGAAAGCATTAAATAGGGTCTACCTTGAAATAAATGGCCATATCTTCGTCAAAAATTGCCCGATTTCAATTATAAAGGTGTTTTTAGAATTCACTCGATCTTTGGAACAAAACTGCATTAAAGTAATTTGTTTTCCCACTCAATTAAGAAAGATATTAAGGGATATTCTTCGATTAATAGAAAATATATGGAAAGCATTAAATAGGGTCTACCTTGAAATAAATGGCCATATCTTCGTCTCAAATTGCCCGATTTCAATTATAAAGGTGTGTTTAGAATTCACTCGATCTTTGGAACAAAACTGCACTAAAATAATTAGACTTGCGACTCATCTAAGAAAGATATTAAGGGATATTCTTCGATAAATAGAAAATATATGGAAAGCATTAAATAGGGTCTACCTTGAAATAAATGGCCATATCTTCGTCAAAAATTGCCCCATTTCAATTATAAAGGTGTTTTTAGAATTCACTTGATCTTTAAAATAAAACTGCATTAAAATAATTTGACTTTCGACTCATCTAAGAAAGATATTAAGGGATATTCTTCGATAAATAGAAAATATATGGAAATCATTAAATAGGGTCAACCTTGAAATAAATGGCCATATCTTCGTCAAAAATTGCCCCATTTCAATTATAAAGGTGTTTTTAGAATTCGCTTGATCTTTGGAATAAAACTGCTTTAAAATAATTTGACTTCCGACTCATCTAAGAAAGATATTAAGGGATATTCTTCGATAAATAGAAAATATATGGAAAGCATTAAATATGGTCTACCTTGAAATAAATGGCCATATCTTCGTCCAAAATTGCCCCATTTCAATTATAAACGTGTTTTTAGAATTCAATCAATCTTTGGAACAAAACTGCATTAAAATAATTTGACTTCCGACTTATCTAAGAAAGATATTAAGGGATATTCTTCGATAAATAGAAAATATGTGGAAATCATTAAATAGGGTCAACCTTGAAATAAATGGCCATATCTTCGTCAAAAATTGCCCCATTTCAATTATAAAGGTGTTTTTAGAATTCGCTTGATCTTTGGAACAAAACTGCATTAAAATAATTAGACTTGCGACTCATCTAAGAAAGATATTAAGGGATATTCATCGATAAATAGAAAATATATGCAAAGCATTAAATAGGCTCTACCTTGATATATGGCCATTTATTTCAAGGTTGACCCTATTTAATGTTTGGCTTATATTTTCTATTAATCGAAGAATATCCCTTAATATCCCTTAAGCATTAAATAGGGTCTACCTTGAAATAAATGGCCATATCTTCGTCAAAAATTGCCCGATTTCAATTATAAATGTGTTTTTAGAATTCAATCGATCTTTTAAACAAAACTGCATTAAAATAATTTGACTTCCGACTCATCTAAGAAAGATATTAAGGGATATTCTTCGATTAATAGAAAATATAAGCCAAACATTAAATAGGGTCAACCTTGAAATAAATGGCCATATCTTCGTCAAAAATTACACCATTTTAATTATAAAGATGTTTTTAGAATTCACTCGATCTTTGGAACAAAACTGCATTAAAGTAATTTGTTTTCCCACTCAATTAAGAAAGATATTAAGGGATATTCTTCGATAAATAGAAAATATATGGAAAGCATTAAATAGGGTCTACCTTGAAATAAATGGCCATATCTTCGTCAAAAATTGCCCCATTTCAATCATAAAGGTGTTTTTAGAACTCACCCGATCTTTGGAACAAAACTGCATTAAAATAATTTGACTTCCGACTCATCTAAGAAAGATATTAAGGGACATTGTTGATTAACAGAAAATATATGGAAAGCATTAATTAGGGTCTACCTTGAAATAAATGGCCATATCTTCGTCCAAAATTGCCCCATTTCAATTATAAAGGTGTTTTTAGAATTCAATCAATCTTTGAAACAAAACTACATTAAAATAATTTGACTTCCGACTCATCTAAGAAAGATATTAAGAGATATTCTTCGATAAATAGAAAATATATGGAAAGCATTAAATAGGCTCTACCTTGAAATAAATGGCCATATCTTCGTCAAAAATTGCCCCATTTCAATTATAAAGATGTTTTTAGAATTCACTCAATCTTTGGAACAAAACTGCATTAAAATAATTTGACTTCCGACTCATCTAAGAAAGATATTAAGGGATATTCTTCGAATAATAGAAAATATATGGAAAGCATTAAATAGGGTCTACCTTGAAATAAATGGCCATATCTTCGTCAAAAATTGCCCCATTTCAATTATAAAGGTGTTTTTAGAATTCACTCGATCTTTGAAACAAAACTGCATTAAAATAATTTGACTTCCGACTCATCTAAGAAAGATATTAAGGGATATTCTTCGAATAATAGAAAATATATGGAAAGCATTAAATAGGGTCTACCTTGAAATAAATGGCCATATCTTCGTCAAAAATTGCCACATTTCAATTATAAAGGTGTTTTTAAAATTCAATCGATCTTTGGAACAAAACTGCATTAAAATAATTTGACTTGCGACTTATCTAAGAAAGATATTAAGGGATATTCTTCGATAAATAGAAAATATATGGAAAGCATTAAATAGGGTCTACCTTGAAATAAATGGCCATATCTTCGTCAAAAATTGCCCCATTTCAATTATAAGGGTGTTTTTAGAATGCACTTGGTGTTTGGAACAAAACTGCATTAAAATAATTTGACTTCCGACTCATCTAAGAAAGATATTAAGGGATATTATTCGATTAATAGAAAATATAAGCCAAACATTAAATAGTGTCTACCTTGAAATAAATGGCCATATCTTTGTCTCAAATTGGCCCATTTCAATTATAAAGGTGTTTTTAGAATTCACTCAATCTTTGGAACAAAACTGCATTAAAATAATTTGACTTCCGACTCATCTAAGAAAGATATTAAGGGATATTGTTGATTAACAGAAAATATATGGAATGCATTAAATAGGGTCTACCTTAAAATAAATGGCCATATCTTCGTCCAAAATTGCCCGATTTCAATTATAAAGGTATTTTTAAAATTTTCTTAATCTTTGGAACAAAACTGCATTAAAATAATTTGACTTCCGACTTATCTAAGAAATATATTAAGGGATATTCTTGATTAACAGAAAATATATGGAAAGCATTAAATAGGGTCTACCTTGAAATAAATGGCCATATCTTCGTCCAAAATTGCCCCATTTCAATCATAAAGGTGGTTTTAGAATTCACTCGATCTTTGGAACAAAACTGCATTAAAATAATTTGACTTCCGACTCATCTAAGAAAGATATTAAGGGATATTCTTGATTAACAGAAAATATATGGAAAGCATTAAATAGGGTCTACCTTGAAATAAATGGCCTTATCTTCGTAAAAAATTGCCGCATTTTAATTATAAAGCTGTTTTTAAAATTTTCTTAATCTTTGGAATAAAACTGCATTAAAATAATTTGACTTCCGACTCATCTAAGAAAGATATTAAGGGATATTCTTCGATAAATAGAAAATATATGGAAAGCATTAAATAGGGTCTACCTTGAAATAAATGGCCATATCTTCGTCAAAAATTGCCCCATTTCAATTATAAAGATGTTTTTAGAATTCACTCGATCTTTGGAACAAAACTGCATTAAAATAATTTGACTTCCGACTCATCTAAGAAAGATATTAAGGGATATTCTTCGATTAATAGAAAATATATGGAAAGCATTAAATAGGGTCTACCTTGAATATCTTCGTCAAAAATTGCCCCATTTCAATTATAAAGGTGTTTTTAGAATTCACTCGATCTTTGAAACAAAACTGCATTAAAATAATTTGAGTTCCGACTCATCTAAGAAAGATATTAAGGGATATTCTTCGAATAATAGAAAATATATGGAAAGCATTAAATAGGGTCTACCTTGAAATAAATGGCCATATCTTCGTCAAAAATTGCCACATTTCAATTATAAAGGTGTTTTTAGAATTCACTCGATCTTTGAAACAAAACTGCATTAAAATAATTTGACTTCCGACTCATCTAAGAAAGATATTAAGGGATATTCTTCGATAAATAGAAAATATATGGAAAGCATTAAATAGGGTCTACCATGAAATAAATGGCCATATCTTCGTCTCAAATTGCCCGATTTCAATTATAAAGATATTTTAGAATTCACTCAATCTTTGGAACAAAACTGCATTAAAATAATTTGACTTCCGACTCATCTAAGAAAGATATTAAGGGATATTTTTGATTAACAGAAAATATATGGAAAGCATTAAATAGGGTCTACCTTGAAATAAATGGCCATATCTTCGTCAAAAATTGCCACTTTTCAATTATAAAGGTGTTTTTAGAATTCGCTTGGTGTTTGGAACAAAACTGCATTAAAATAATTTGACTTCCGACTCATCTAAGAAAGATATTAAGGGATATTCTTCGATAAATAGAAAATATATGGAAAGCATTAAATAGGATCTACCTTGAAATAAATGGCCATATCTTCGTCAAAAATTGCCCCATTTCAATTATAAAGATGTTTTTAGAATTCGCTTGATCTTTGAAATAAAACTGCTTTAAAATAATTTGACTTTCGACTCATCTAAGAAAGATATTAAGGGATATTCTTGATTAACAGAAAATATATGGAAAGCATTAAATAGGGTCTACCTTGAAATAAATGGCCATATCTTCGTAAAAAATTGCCGAATTTTAATCATATAGGTGTTTTTAGAATTCACTCGATCTTTGGAACAAAACTGCATTAAAATAATTTTACTTCCGACTCATCTAAGAAAGATATTAAGGGATATTCTTCGATTAATAGAAAATATTAGGCAAACATTAAATAGGGCCAACCTTGAAATTAATGGCCATATCTTTGTCTCAAATTGCCCCATTTCAATTATAAAGCTGTTTTTAGAATTCACTCAATCTTCGAAACAAAACTGCGTTAAAATAATTTGACTTTCGACTCATCTAAGAAAGATATTAAGGGATATTCTTGATTAACAGAAAATATATGGAAAGCATTAAATAAGGTCTACCTTGAAATAAATGGCCATATCTTCGTCCAAGATTGCCCCATTTCAATTAAAAAGCTGTTTTTAAAATTTTCTTAATCTTTGGAACAAAACTGCATTAAAATAATTTGACTTCCGACTTATCTAAGAAAGATATTAAGGGATATTCTTGATTAACAGAAAATATATGGAAAGCATTAAATAAGGTCTACCTTGAAATAAATGGCCATATCTTTGTCTCAAATTACCCCATTTCAATTATAAATGTGTTTTTAGAATTCGCTCGATCTTTCGAACAAAACTGCATTAAAATAATTTGACGTCCGGCTCATCTAAGAAAGATATTAAGGGATATTCTTCGATAAATAGAAAATATATGGAAAGCATTAAATAGGGTCTACCTTGAAATAAATGGCCATATCTTCGTCAAAAATTGCCCCATTTCAATTATAAAGGTGTTTTTAGAATTCACTCAATCTTTGAAACAAAACTGCACTAAAATAATTTGCCTTCCGACTCATCTAAGAAAGATATTAAGGGATATTCTTGATTAACAGAAAATATATGGAAAGCATTAAATAGGGTCTACCTTGAAATAAATGGCCATATCTTCGTCCAAAATTGCCCCATTTCAATTATAAAGGTGGTTTTAGAATTCACTCGATCTTTGGAACAAAACTGCATTAAAATAATTTGACGTCCGACTCATCTAAGAAAGATATTAAGGGATATTCTTCGATAAATAGAAAATATATGGAAAGCATTAAATAGGGTCTACCTTGAAATAAATGGCCATATCTTCGTCAAAAATTGCCCCATTTCAATTATAAAGATGTTTTTAGAATTCACTCGATCTTTGGAACAAAACTGCATTAAAATAATTTGACTTCCGACTCATCTAAGAAAGATATTAAGGGATATTCTTCGATTAATAGAAAATATATGGAAAGCATTAAATAGGGTCTACCTTGAAATAAATGGCCATATCTTCGTCAAAAATTGCCCCATTTCAATTATAAAGATGTTTTTAGAATTCACTCGAGCTTTGGAACAAAACTGCATTAAAATAATTTGACTTCCGACTCATCTAAGAAAGATATTAAGGGATATTCTTCGAATAATAGAAAATATATGGAAAGCATTAAATAGGGTCTACCTTGAAATAAATGGCCATATCTTCGTCAAAAATTGCCACATTTCAATTATAAAGGTGTTTTTAGAATTCACTCGATCTTTGGAACAAAACTGCATTAAAACAATTTGACTTCCGACTCATCTAAGAAAGATATTAAGGGATATTCTTCGATAAATAGAAAATATATGGAAAGCATTAAATAGGGTCTACCATGAAATAAATGGCCATATCTTCGTCTCAAATTGCCCGATTTCAATTATAAAGATATTTTAGAATTCACTCAATCTTTGGAACAAAACTGCATTAAAATAATTTGACTTCCGACTCATCTAAGAAAGATATTAAGGGATATTTTTGATTAACAGAAAATATATGGAAAGCATTAAATAGGGTCTACCTTGAAATAAATGGCCATATCTTCGTCAAAAATTGCCACATTTCAATTATAAAGGTGTTTTTAGAATTCAATTGATCTCTAAAATAAAAGTGCATTAAAATAATTTGACTTCCGACTCATCTAAGAAAGATATTAAGGGATATTCTTCGATTAATAGAAAATATAAGCCAAACATTAAATAGGGTCTACCTTGAAATAAATGGCCATATCTTTGTCTCAAATTGCTCCATTTCAATTATAAAGGTGTTTTTAGAATTCAATCAATCTTTGGAACAAAACTGCATTAAAATAATTTGACTTCCGACTCATCTAAGAAAGATATTAAGGGATATTGTTGATTAACAGAAAATATATGGAAAGCATTAAATAGGGTCTACCTTAAAATAAATGGCCATATCTTCGTCCAAAATTGCCCGATTTCAACTATTAAGGTGTGTTTAGAATTCACTCGATCTTTGGAACAAAACTGCATTAAAATAATTTGACGTCCGGCTCATCTAAGAAAGATATTAAGGGATATTCTTCGATAAATAGAAAATATATGGAAAGCATTAAATAGGGTCTACCTTGAAATAAATGGCCATATCTTCGTCAAAAATTGCCCCATTTCAATTATAAAGGTGTTTTTAGAATTCACTCGATCTTTGGAACAAAACTGCATTAAAACAATTTGACTTCCGACTCATCTAAGAAAGATATTAAGGGATATTCTTCGATAAATAGAAAATATATGGAAAGCATTAAATAGGGTCTACCTTGAAATAAATGGCCATATCTTCGTCAAAAATTGCCCCATTTCAATTATAAAGATGTTTTTAGAATTCACTCGATCTTTGGAACAAAACTGCATTAAAATAATTTGACTTCCGACTCATCTAAGAAAGATATTAAGGGATATTCTTCGATAAATAGAAAATATATGGAAAGCATTAAATAGGGTCTACCATGAAATAAATGGCCATATCTTCGTCAAAAATTGCCCGATTTCAATTATAAAGATATTTTAGAATTCACTCAATCTTTGGAACAAAACTGCATTAAAATAATTTGACTTCCGACTCATCTAAGAAAGATATTAAGGGATATTTTTGATTAACAGAAAATATATGGAAAGCATTAAATAGGGTCTACCTTGAAATAAATGGCCATATCTTCGTCAAAAATTGCCACTTTTCAATTATAAAGGTGTTTTTAGAATTCGCTTGGTGTTTGGAACAAAACTGCATTAAAATAATTTGACTTCCGACTCATCTAAGAAAGATATTAAGGGATATTCTTCGATAAATAGAAAATATATGGAAAGCATTAAATAGGATCTACCTTGAAATAAATGGCCATATCTTCGTCAAAAATTGCCCCATTTCAATTATAAAGATGTTTTTAGAATTCGCTTGATCTTTGAAACAAAACTGCATTAAAATAATTTGACTTTCGACTCATCTAAGAAAGATATTAAGGGATATTCTTGATTAACAGAAAATATATGGAAAGCATTAAATAGGGTCTACCTTGAAATAAATGGCCATATCTTCGTAAAAAATTGCCGCATTTTAATCATATAGGTGTTTTTAGAATTCACTCGATCTTTGGAACAAAACTGCATTAAAATAATTTTACTTCCGACTTATCTAAGAAAGATATTAAGGGATATTCTTCGATTAATAGAAAATATTAGGCAAACATTAAATAGGGCCAACCTTGAAATTAATGGCCATATCTTTGTCTCAAATTGCCCCATTTCAATTATAAAGCTGTTTTTAGAATTCACTCAATCTTCGAAACAAAACTGCGTTAAAATAATTTGACTTTCGACTCATCTAAGAAAGATATTAAGGGATATTCTTGATTAACAGAAAATATATGGAAAGCATTAAATAAGGTCTACCTTGAAATAAATGGCCATATCTTCGTCCAAGATTGCCCCATTTCAATTAAAAAGCTGTTTTTAAAATTTTCTTAATCTTTGGAACAAAACTGCATTAAAATAATTTGACTTCCGACTTATCTAAGAAAGATATTAAGGGATATTCTTGATTAACAGAAAATATATGGAAAGCATTAAATAAGGTCTACCTTGAAATAAATGGCCATATCTTTGTCTCAAATTACCCCATTTCAATTATAAAGGTGTTTTTAGAATTCGCTCGATCTTTCGAACAAAACTGCATTAAAATAATTTGACGTCCGGCTCATCTAAGAAAGATATTAAGGGATATTCTTCGATAAATAGAAAATATATGGAAAGCATTAAATAGGGTCTACCTTGAAATAAATGGCCATATCTTCGTCAAAAATTGCCCCATTTCAATTATAAAGGTGTTTTTAGAATTCACTCAATCTTTGAAACAAAACTGCACTAAAATAATTTGCCTTCCGACTCATCTAAGAAAGATATTAAGGGATATTCTTGATTAACAGAAAATATATGGAAAGCATTAAATAGGGTCTACCTTGAAATAAATGGCCATATCTTCGTCCAAAATTGCCCCATTTCAATTATAAAGGTGGTTTTAGAATTCACTCGATCTTTGGAACAAAACTGCATTAAAATAATTTGACGTCCGACTCATCTAAGAAAGATATTAAGGGATATTCTTCGATAAATAGAAAATATATGGAAAGCATTAAATAGGGTCTACCTTGAAATAAATGGCCATATCTTCGTCAAAAATTGCCCCATTTCAATTATAAAGATGTTTTTAGAATTCACTCGATCTTTGGAACAAAACTGCATTAAAATAATTTGACTTCCGACTCATCTAAGAAAGATATTAAGGGATATTCTTCGATTAATAGAAAATATATGGAAAGCATTAAATAGGGTCTACCTTGAAATAAATGGCCATATCTTCGTCAAAAATTGCCCCATTTCAATTATAAAGATGTTTTTAGAATTCACTCGAGCTTTGGAACAAAACTGCATTAAAATAATTTGACTTCCGACTCATCTAAGAAAGATATTAAGGGATATTCTTCGAATAATAGAAAATATATGGAAAGCATTAAATAGGGTCTACCTTGAAATAAATGGCCATATCTTCGTCAAAAATTGCCACATTTCAATTATAAAGGTGTTTTTAGAATTCACTCGATCTTTGGAACAAAACTGCATTAAAACAATTTGACTTCCGACTCATCTATGAAAGATATTAAGGGATATTCTTCGATAAATAGAAAATATATGGAAAGCATTAAATAGGGTCTACCATGAAATAAATGGCCATATCTTCGTCTCAAATTGCCCGATTTCAATTATAAAGATATTTTAGAATTCACTCAATCTTTGGAACAAAACTGCATTAAAATAATTTGACTTCCGACTCATCTAAGAAAGATATTAAGGGATATTTTTGATTAACAGAAAATATATGGAAAGCATTAAATAGGGTCTACCTTGAAATAAATGGCCATATCTTCGTCAAAAATTGCCACATTTCAATTATAAAGGTGTTTTTAGAATTCAATTGATCTCTAAAATAAAAGTGCATTAAAATAATTTGACTTCCGACTCATCTAAGAAAGATATTAAGGGATATTCTTCGATTAATAGAAAATATAAGCCAAACATTAAATAGGGTCTACCTTGAAATAAATGGCCATATCTTCGTCAAAAATTGCCACTTTTCAATTATAAAGGTGTTTTTAGAATTCGCTTGGTGTTTGGAACAAAACTGCATTAAAATAATTTGACTTCCGACTCATCTAAGAAAGATATTAAGGGATATTCTTCGATAAATAGAAAATATATGGAAAGCATTAAATAGGATCTACCTTGAAATAAATGGCCATATCTTCGTCAAAAATTGCCCCATTTCAATTATAAAGATGTTTTTAGAATTCGCTTGATCTTTGAAACAAAACTGCATTAAAATAATTTGACTTTCGACTCATCTAAGAAAGATATTAAGGGATATTCTTGATTAACAGAAAATATATGGAAAGCATTAAATAGGGTCTACCTTGAAATAAATGGCCATATCTTCGTAAAAATTGCCGCATTTTAATTATATAGGTGTTTTTAGAATTCACTCGATCTTTGGAACAAAACTGCATTAAAATAATTTTACTTCCGACTTATCTAAGAAAGATATTAAGGGATATTCTTCGATTAATAGAAAATTTTAGGCAAACATTAAATAGGGCCAACCTTGAAATTAATGGACATATCTTTGTCTCAAATTGCCCCATTTCAATTATAAAGCTGTTTTTAGAATTCACTCAATCTTCGAAACAAAACTGCGTTAAAATAATTTGACTTTCGACTCATCTAAGAAAGATATTAAGGGATATTCTTGATTAACAGAAAATATATGGAAAGCATTAAATAAGGTCTACCTTGAAATAAATGGCCATATCTTCGTCCAAGATTGCCCCATTTCAATTATAAAGCTGTTTTTAAAATTTTCTTAATCTTTGGAACAAAACTGCATTAAAATAATTTGACTTCCGACTTATCTAAGAAAGATATTAAGGGATATTCTTGATTAACAGAAAATATATGGAAAGCATTAAATAAGGTCTACCTTGAAATAAATGGCCATATCTTTGTCTCAAATTACCCCATTTCAATTATAAAGGTGTTTTTAGAATTCGCTCGATCTTTCGAACAAAACTGCATTAAAATAATTTGACGTCCGGCTCATCTAAGAAAGATATTAAGGGATATTCTTCGATAAATAGAAAATATATGGAAAGCATTAAATAGGGTCTACCTTGAAATAAATGGCCATATCTTCGTCAAAAATTGCCCCATTTCAATTATAAAGGTGTTTTTAGAATTCACTCAATCTTTGAAACAAAACTGCACTAAAATAATTTGCCTTCCGACTCATCTAAGAAAGATATTAAGGGATATTCTTGATTAACAGAAAATATATGGAAAGCATTAAATAGGGTCTACCTTGAAATAAATGGCCATATCTTCGTCCAAAATTGCCCCATTTCAATTATAAAGGTGGTTTTAGAATTCACTCGATCTTTGGAACAAAACTGCATTAAAATAATTTGACGTCCGACTCATCTAAGAAAGATATTAAGGGATATTCTTCGATAAATAGAAAATATATGGAAAGCATTAAATAGGGTCTACCTTGAAATAAATGGCCATATCTTCGTCAAAAATTGCCCCATTTCAATTATAAAGATGTTTTTAGAATTCACTCGATCTTTGGAACAAAACTGCATTAAAATAATTTGACTTCCGACTCATCTAAGAAAGATATTAAGGGATATTCTTTGATTAACAGAAAATATATGGAAAGCATTAAATAGGGTCTACCTTGAAATAAATGGCCATATCTTCGTCAAAAATTGCCCCATTTCAATTATAAAGATATTTTTAGAATTCACTCGATCTTTGGAACAAAACTGCATTAAAATAATTTGACTTCCGACTCATCTAAGAAAGATATTAAGGGATATTCTTCGAATAATAGAAAATATATGGAAAGCATTAAATAGGGTCTACCTTGAAATAAATGGCCATATCTTCGTCAAAAATTGCCACATTTCAATTATAAAGGTGTTTTTAGAATTCACTCGATCTTTGGAACAAAACTGCATTAAAACAATTTGACTTCCGACTCATCTATGAAAGATATTAAGGGATATTCTTCGATAAATAGAAAATATATGGAAAGCATTAAATAGGGTCTACCATGAAATAAATGGCCATATCTTCGTCTCAAATTGCCCGATTTCAATTATAAAGATATTTTAGAATTCACTCAATCTTTGGAACAAAACTGCATTAAAATAATTTGACTTCCGACTCATCTAAGAAAGATATTAAGGGATATTTTTGATTAACAGAAAATATATGGAAAGCATTAAATAGGGTCTACCTTGAAATAAATGGCCATATCTTCGTCAAAAATTGCCACATTTCAATTATAAAGGTGTTTTTAGAATTCAATTGATCTCTAAAATAAAAGTGCATTAAAATAATTTGACTTCCGACTCATCTAAGAAAGATATTAAGGGATATTCTTCGATTAATAGAAAATATAAGCCAAACATTAAATAGGGTCTACCTTGAAATAAATGGCCATATCTTTGTCTCAAATTGCTCCATTTCAATTATAAAGGTGTTTTTAGAATTCAATCAATCTTTGGAACAAAACTGCATTAAAATAATTTGACTTCCGACTCATCTAAGAAAGATATTAAGGGATATTGTTGATTAACAGAAAATATATGGAAAGCATTAAATAGGGTCTACCTTAAAATAAATGGCCATATCTTCGTCCAAAATTGCCGGATTTCAACTATTAAGGTGTGTTTAGAATTCACTCGATCTTTGGAACAAAACTGCATTAAAATAATTTGACGTCCGGCTCATCTAAGAAAGATATTAAGGGATATTCTTCGATAAATAGAAAATATATGGAAAGCATTAAATAGGGTCTACCTTGAAATAAATGGCCATATCTTCGTCAAAAATTGCCCCATTTCAATTATAAAGGTGTTTTTAGAATTCACTCAATCTTCGAAACAAAACTGCGTTAAAATAATTTGACTTCCGACTCATCTAAGAAAGATATTAAGGGATATTCTTGATTAACAGAAAATATATGGAAAGCATTAAATAGGGTCTACCTTGAAATAAATGGCCATATCTTCGTCCAAAATTGCCCCACTTCAATTATAAAGGTGTTTTTAGAATTCACTTAATCTTTGGAACAAAACTGCATTAAAATAATTTGACTTCCGACTCATCCAAGAAAGATATTAAGGGATATTCTTCGATAAATAGAAAATATATGGAAAGCATTAAATAGGGTCTACCTTGAAATAAATGGCCATATCTTCGTCAAAAATTGCCCCATTTCAATTATAAAGATGTTTTTAGAATTCACTCGATCTTTGGAACAAAACTGCATTAAAATAATTTGACTTCCGACTCATCTAAGAAAGATATTAAGGGATATTCTTCGACTAATAGAAAATATATTGAAAGCATTAAATAGGGTCTACCTTGAAATAAATGGCCATATCTTCGTCAAAAATTGCCCCATTTCAATTATAAAGATGTTTTTAGAATTCACTCGATCTTTGGAACAAAACTGCATTAAAATAATTTGACTTCCGACTCATCTAAGAAAGATATTAAGGGATATTCTTCGAATAATAGAAAATATATGGAAAGCATTAAATAGGGTCTACCTTGAAATAAATGGCCATATCTTCGTCAAAAATTGCCACATTTCAATTATAAAGGTGTTTTTAGAATTCACTCGATCTTTGGAACAAAACTGCATTAAAATAAGTTGACTTCCGACTCATCTAAGAAAGATATTAAGGGATATTCTTCGATAAATAGAAAATATATGGAAAGCATTAAATAGGGTCTACCATGAAATAAATGGCCATATCTTCGTCTCAAATTGCCCGATTTCAATTATAAAGATATTTTAGAATTCACTCAATCTTTGGAACAAAACTGCATTAAAATAATTTGACTTCCGACTCATCTAAGAAAGATATTAAGGGATATTTTTGATTAACAGAAAATATATGGAAAGCATTAAATAGGGTCTACCTTGAAATAAATGGCCATATCTTCGTCAAAAATTGCCACATTTCAATTATAAAGGTGTTTTTAGAATTCAATTGATCTCTAAAATAAAAGTGCGTTAAAATAATTTGACTTCCGACTCATCTAAGAAAGATATTAAGGGATATTCTTCGATTAATAGAAAATATATGGAAAGCATTAAATAGGGTCAACCTTGAAATAAATGGCCATATCTTTGTCTCAAATTGCCCCATTTCAATTATAAAGGTGTTTTTAGAATTCGCTTGATCTTTGGAACAAAACTGCATTAAAATAATTTGACTTCCGACTCATCTAAGAAAGATATTAAGGGATATTGTTGATTAACAGAAAATATATGGAATGCATTAAATAGGGTCTACCTTAAAATAAATGGCCATATCTTCGTCCAAATTGCCCGATTTCAATTATAAAGGTGTGTTTAGAATTCACTCGATCTTTGGAACAAAACTGCATTAAAATAATTTGACTTCCGACTCATCTAAGAAAGATATTAAGGGATATTCTTCGATAAATAGAAAATATATGGAACGCATTAAATAGGATCTACCTTGAAATAAATGGCCATATCTTCGTCAAAAATTGCCCCATTTCAATTATAAAGATGTTTTTAGAATACGCTTGATCTTTGAAACAAAACTGCATTAAAATAATTTGACTTTCGACTCATCTAAGAAAGATATTAAGGGATATTCTTGATTAACAGAAAATATATGGAAAGCATTAAATAGGGTCTACCTTGAAATAAATGGCCATATCTTCGTAAAAATTGCCGCATTTTAATTATATAGGTGTTTTTAGAATTCAATCGATCTTTGGAACAAAACTGCATTAAAATAATTTGACTTCCGACTCATCTAAGAAAGATATTAAGGGATATTCTTCGATTAATAGAAAATATTAGGCAAACATTAAATAGGGCCAACCTTGAAATAAATGGCCATATCTTTGTCTCAAATTGCCCCATTTCAATTATAAAGCTGTTTTTAGAATTCTCTTAATCTTTGGAACAAAACTGCATTAAAATAATTTGACTTCCGACTCATCTAAGAAAGATATTAAGGGATATTCTTGATTAACAGAAAATATATGGAAAGCATTAAATAGGGTCTACCTTGAAATAAATGGCCATATCTTCATCCAAGATTGCCCCATTTCAATTATAAAGGTGTTTTTAAAATTTTCTTAATCTTTGGAACAAAAACTGCATTAAAATAATTTGACTTCCGACTCATCTAAGAAACATATTAAGGGATACTCTTGATTAACAGAAAATGATATGGGAAAGCATTAAATAAGGTCTACCTTGAAATAAATGGCCATATCTTTGTCTAAAATTGCCCCATTTCAATTATAAAGGTGTTTTTAGAATTCGCTCGATCTTTGAAACAAAACTGCATTAAAATAATTTGACGTCCGGCTCATCTAAGAAAGATATTAAGGGATATTCTTCGATAAATAGAAAATATATGGAAAGCATTAAATAGGGTCTACCTTGAAATAAATGGCCATATCTTCGTCAAAAATTGCCACATTTCAATTATAAAGGTGTTTTTAGAATTCACTCAATCTTCGAAACAAAACTGCATTAAAATAATTTGACTTCCGACTCATCTAAGAAAGATATTAAGGGATATTCTTGATTAACAGAAAATATATGGAAAGCATTAAATAGGGTCAACCTTGAAATAAATGGCCATTTCTTTGTCTAAAATTGCCCCATTTCAATTATAAAGGTGTTTTTAGAATTCGCTCGATCTTGGGAACAAAACTGCATTAAAATAATTTGACTTCCGACTCATCTAAGAAAGATATTAAGGGATATTCTTCGATAAATAGAAAATATATGGAAAGCATTAAATAGGGTCTACCTTGAAATAAATGGCCATATCTTCGTCAAAAATTGCCCCATTTTAATTATAAAGGTGTTTTTTGAATTTACTTGTTCTTTGGAACAAAACTGCATTAAAATAATTTGACTTCCGACTCATCTAAGAAAGATATTAAGGAATATTCTTCGATAAATATAAAATATATGGAAAGCATTAAATAGGGTCTACCTTGAAATAAGTGGCCATATCTTCGTAAAAAATTGCCCCATTTCAATTATAAAGGTGTTTTTAGAATTCACTTGATCTTTGAAACAAAACTGCATTAAAATAATTTGACTTCCGACTCATCTAAGAAAGATATTAAGGGATATTCTTCGATAAATAGAAAATATATGGAAAGCATTAAATAGGGTCTACCTTGAAATAAATGGCCATATCTTCGTCAAAAATTGCCCCATTTCAATTACAAAGGTGTTTTTAGAATTCACCCAATCTTCAAAACAAAGCTGCATTAAAATAATTTGACTTCCGACTCATCTAAGAAAGATATTAAGGGATATTCTTCGATAAATAGAAAATATATGGAAAGCATTAAATAGGGTCTACCTTGAAATAAATGGCCATATCTTCGTCAAAAATTGCCCCATTTCAATTATAAAGGTGTTTTTAGAATTCAATCGATCTTTGAAACAAAACTGCATTAAAATAATTTGACTTCCGACTCATCTAAGAAAGATATTAAGGGATATTCTTCGATTAATAGAAAATATTAGGCAAACATTAAATAGGGCCAACCTTGAAATAAATGGCCATATCTTTGTCTCAAATTGCCCCATTTCAATTATAAAGGTGTTTTTAGAATTCACTTAATCTTTGGAACAAAACTGCATTAAAATAATTTGACTTCCGACTCATCTAAGAAAGGTATTAAGGGATATTCTTCGATTAACAGAAAATATATGGAAAGCATTAAATAAGATCAACCTTGAAATAAATGGCCATATCTTCGTCCAAAATTGCCCCATTTCAATTATAAAGGTGTTTTTAGAATTCGCTCGAGCTTTGGAACAAAACTGCATTAAAATAATTTGACTTCCGACTCATCTAAGAAAGATATTAAGGGATATTCTTCGATACATAGAAAATATATGGAAAGCATTAAATAGGGTCTACCTTGAAATAAATGGCCATATCTTCGTCAAAAATTGCCCCATTTCAATTATAAAGGTGTTTTTAGAATTCGCTCGATCTTTGAAACAAAACTGCATTAAAATAATTTGACGTCCGACTCATCTTAGAAAGATATTAAGGGATATTCTTGATTAACAGAAAATATATGGAAAGCATTAAATAGGGTCTACCTTGAAATAAATGGCCATATCTTCGTCAAAAATTGCCACATTTCAATTATAAAAGTGTTTTTAGAATTCGCTTGATCTTTGGAACAAAACTGCATTAAAATAATTTGACTTCCGACTCATCTAAGAAAGATATTAAGGGATATTCTTGATTAACAGAAAATATATGGAAAGCATTAAATAGAGTCTACCTTGAAATAAATGGCCATATCTTTGTCGCAAATTGCCCCATTTCAGTTATAAAGGTGTTTTAAGAATTCAATCAATCTTTGGAACAAAACTGCATTAAAATAATTTGACTTCCGACTCATCTAAGAAAGATATTAAGAGATATTCTTCGATAAATAGAAAATATATGGAAAGCATTAAATAGGGTCTACCTTGAAATAAATGGCCATATCTTTGTCTCAAATTGGCCCATTTCAATTATAAAGGTGTTTTTAGAATTCACTCGATCTTTGGAACAAAACTGCATTAAAATAATTTGACTTCCGGCTCATCTAAGAAAGATATTAAGGGATATTCTTCGATAAATAGAAAATATATGGAAAGCATTAAATAGGGTCTACCTTGAAATAAATGGCCATATCTTCGTCAAAAATTGCCCCATTTCAATTATAAAGGTGTTTTTAGAATTCAATCGATCTTTGAAACAAAACTGCATTAAAATAATTTGACTTCCGACTTATCTAAGAAAGATATTAAGGGCTATTCTTCGATTAATAGAAAATATTAGGCAAACATTAAATAGGGCCAACCTTGAAATAAATGGCCATATCTTTGTCTCAAATTGCCCCATTTCAATTATAAAGGTGTTTTTAGAATTCACTCAATCTTTGGAACAAAACTGCATTAAAATAATTTGACTTCCGACTCATCTAAGAAAGATATTAAGGGATATTCTTCGATTAATAGAAAATATAAGCCAAACATTAAATAGGGTCAACCTTGAAATAAATGGCCATATCTTTGTCGCAAATTGCCCCATTTCAATTATAAAGGTATTTTAAGAATTCACTCAATCTTTGAAATAAAACTGCATTAAAATAATTTGACTTCCGACTCATCTAAGAAAGATATTAAGGGATATTGTTGATTAACAGAAAATATATGGAAAGCATTAAATAGGGTCTACCTTGAAATAATTGGCCATATCTTCGTCCAAAATTGCCCCATTTCAATTATAAAGGTGTTTTTAGAATTCACTCAATCTTTGGAACAAAACTGCATTAAAATAATTTGACTTCCGACTCATCTAAGAAAGATATTAAGGGATATTCTTCGATAAAAAGAAAATATATGGAAAGCATTAAATAGGGTCTACCTTAAAATAAGTGGCCATATCTTCGTCAAAAATTGCCCGATTTCAATTATGAAGATGTTTTTAGAATTCGCTCGATCTTTGAAACAAAACTGCTTTAAAATAATTTGACTTCCGACTCATCTAAGAAAGATATTAAGAGATATTCTTCGATTAATAGAAAATATAAGGCAAACATTAAATAGGGTCAACCTTGAAATAAATGGCCATATCTTTGTCTCAAATTGGCCCATTTCAATTATAAAGGTGTTTTTAGAATTCACTTAATCTTTGGAACAAAACTGCATTAAAATAATTTGACTTTCGACTCATCTAAGAAAGATATTAAGGGATATTCTTCGATAAATAGAAAATATATGGAAAGCATTAAATAGGGTCTACCTTGAAATAAATGGCCATATCTTCGTCAAAAATTGCCACATTTCAATTATAAAGGTGTTTTTAGAATTCACTCGATCTTTGGAACAAAACTGCATTAAAACAATTTGACTTCCGACTCATCTAAGAAAGATATTAAGGGATATTCTTCGATAAATAGAAAATATATGGAAAGCATTAAATAGGGTCTACCTTGAAATAAATGGCCATATCTTCGTCAAAAATTGCCCCATTTCAATTATAAAGATGTTTTTAGAATTCGCTCGATCTTTGGAACAAAACTGCATTAAAATAATTTGACTTCCGATTCATCTAAGAAAGATATTAAGGGATATTCTTGATTAACAGAAAATATATGGAAAACATTAAATAGGGTCTACCTTGAAATAAATGGCCATATCTTCGTAAAAAATTGCCGCATTTCAAATATATAGGTGTTTTTAGAATTCAATCAATCTTTGAAACAAAACTGCATTAAAATAATTTGACTTCCGACTCATCTAAGAAAGATATTAAGGGATATTCTCCGATTAATAGAAAATATTAGGCAAACATTAAATAGGGCAAACCTTGAAATAAATGGCCATATCTTCGTCCAAAATTGCCCGATTTCAATTATAAAGGTGTGTTTAGAATTCACTCGATCTTTGGAACAAAACTGCATTAAAATAATTTGACTTCCGACTCATCTAAGAAAGATATTAAGGGATATTCTTCGATAAATATAAAATATATGGAAAGCATTAAATAGGGTCTACCTTGAAATAAATGGCCATATCTTCGTCAAAAATTTCCACATTTCAATTATAAAAGTGTTTTTAGAATTCGCTTGATCTTTGGAACAAAACTGCATTAAAATAATTTGACTTCCGACTCATCTAAGAAAGATATTAAGGGATATTCTTCGATAAAAAGAAAATATATGGAAAGCATTAAATAGGGTCTACCTTGAAATAAATGGCCATATCTTCGTCAAAAATTGCCCGATTTCAATTATGAAGATGTTTTTAGAATTCGCTTGATCTTTGGAACACAACTGCATTAAAATAATTTGACTTTCGACTCATCTAAGAAAGATATTAAGGGATATTCTTCAATAAATAGAATATATGGAAAGCATTAAATAGGCTCTACCTTGAAATAAATGGCCATATCTTCGTCAAAAATTACCCCATTTCAATTATAAGGGTGTTTTTAGAATTCGCTCAATCTTTGAAACAAAATTGCATTAAAATAATTCGACTTCCGACTCATCTAAGAAAGGTATTAAGGGATATTCTTTGATTAACAGAAAATATATGGAAAGTATTAAATAGGGTCTACCTTGAAATAAATGGCCATATCTCCGTCAAAAATTGCCCCATTTCAATTATAAAGGTGTTTTTAGAATTCACTCGATCTTTGAAACAAAACTGCATTAAAATAATTTGACTTCCGACTCATCTAAGAAAGATATTGAGGGATATTCTTCGATTAATAGAAAATATAAGCCAAACATTAAATAGGGTCAACCTTGAAATAAATGGCCATATCTTTGTCTCAAATTGGCCCATTTCAATTATAAAGGTGTTTTTAGAATTCACTCAATCTTTGGAACAAAACTGCATTAAAATAATTTGACTTCCGACTCATCTAAGAAAGATATTAAGGGATATTGTTGATTAACAGAAAATATATGGAAAGCATTAAATAGGGTCTACCTTGAAATAAATGGCCACATCTTCGTCAAAAATTGCCACATTTCAATTATAAAAGTGTTTTTAGAATTTGCTTGATCCTTGGAACAAAACTGCATTAAACTAATTTGACTTCCGACTCATCTAAGAAATATATTAAGGGATATTCTCCGATAAAAAGAAAATATATGGAAAGCATTAAATAGGGTCTACCTTAAAATAAATGGCCATATCTTCGTCAAAAATTGCCCGATTTCAATTATGAAGATGTTTTTAGAATTCGCTCGATCTTTGGAACAAAACTGCATTAAAATAATTTGACTTTCTACTCATCTAAGAAAGATATTAAAAGATACTCTTCGATTAATAGAAAATATAAGGCAAACATTAAATAGGGTCAACCTTGAAATAAATGGCCATATCTTTGTCTCAAATTGGCCCATGTCAAATATAAAGGTGTTTTTAGAATTCACTCAATCTTTGGAACAAAACTGCATTAAAATAATTTGACTTCCGACTCATCTAAGAAAGATATTAAGGGATATTTTTGATTAACAGAAAATATATGGAGAGCATTAAATAGCTCTACCTTTGAAATAAATGGCCATATCTTCGTCAAAATTGCCCCATTTCAATTATAAAGGTGTTTTTAGAATTCAATCAATCTTTGAAACAAAACTGCATTAAAATAATTTGACTTCCGACTCATCTAAGAAAGATATTAAGGGATATTCTTCGATAAATAGAAAATATATGGAAAGCATTAAATAGGGTCTACCTTGAAATAAATGGCCATATCTTCGTCGAAAATTACCCCATTTCAATTATAAAGATGTTTTTAGAATTCACTCGATCTTTGGAACAAAACTGCAATAAAGTAATTTGACTTCCGACTCATCTAAGAAAGATATTAAGGGATATTCTTCGATAAATAGAAAATATATGGAAAGCATTAAATAGGGTCTACCTTGAAATAAATGGCCATATCTTCGTCAAAAATTGCCACATTTCAATTATAAAGGTGTTTTTAGAATTCACTTGATCTTTGGAACAAAACTGCATTAAAATAATTTGACTTCCGACTCATCTAAGAAAGATATTAAGAGATATTCTTCGATTAATAGAAAATATAAGGCAAACATTAAATAGGGTCAACCTTGAAATAAATGGCCATATCTTCGTCTCAAATTGCCCCATTTCAATTATAAAGGTGTTTTTAGAATTCACTCAATCTTTGGAACAAAACTGCATTAAAATAATTTGACTTCCGACTCATCTAAGAAAGATATTAAGGGATATTCTTCGATAAATACAAAATATATGGAAAGCATTAAATAGGGTCTACCTTGAAATAAATGGCCATATCTTCGTCAAAAATTGCCCCATTTCAATTATAAAGGTGTTTTTAGAATTCACTCAATCTTTGGAGCAAAACTGCATTAAATAATTTGACTTCCGACTCATCTAAGAAAGATATTAAGGGATATTCTTCGATAAATAGAAAATATATGGAAAGCATTAAATAGGGTCTACCTTGAAATGGCCATATCTTCGTCAAAAATTGCCCCATTTCAATTATAAAGGTGTTTAGAATTCACTTGATCTTTCAAACAAAACTGCATTAAAATAATTTGACTTCCGACTCATCTAAGAAAGATATTAAGGGATATTTTTGATTAACAGAAAATATATGGAAAGCATTAAATAGGGTCTACCTTGAAATAAATGGCCATTTCTTCGTCCAAAATTGCCCCATTTCAATTATAAAGGTGTTTTTAGAATTCACTCAATCTTTGGAGCAAAACTGCATTAAAATAATTTGACTTCCGACTCATCTAAGAAAGATATTAAGGGATATTCTTCGATAAATAGAAAATATATGGAAAGCATTAAATAGGGTCTACCTTGAAATAAATGGCCATATCTTCGTCCAAAATTGCCCCATTTCAATTATAAAGGAGTTTTTAGAATTCAATCGATCTTTGGAACAAAACTGCATTAAAATAATTTGACTTCCGACTCATCTAAGAAAGATATTAAGAGATATTCTTCGATTAATAGAAAATATAAGGCAAACATTAAATAGGGTCAACCTTGAAATAAATGGCCATATCTTTGTCTAAAATTGCCCCATTTCAATTATAAAGGTGTTTTTAGAATTCAACCAATCTTTGTAACTAAACTGCATTAAAATAATTTGACTTCCGACTCATCTAAGAAAGATATTAAGGGATATTGTTGATTAACAGAAAATATAAGCCAAACATTAAATAGGGTCTACCTTGAAATAAATGGCCATATCTTCGTCAAAAATTGCCCCATTTCAATTATAAAGGTGTTTTTAGAATTCCTTGGGACAAAACTGCATTAAAATAATTTGACTTCCGACTCATCTAAGAAAGATATTAAGGGATATTCTTCGATAAATAGAAAATATATGGAAAGCATCAAATAGGGTCTACCTTGAAATAAATGGCCATATCTTCGTCAAAAAATGCCCCATTTCAATTATAAAGGTGTTTTTAGAATTCACTCGATCTTTGGAACAAAACTGCAATAAAGTAATTTGACTTCCGACTCATCTAAGAAAGATATTAAGGGATATTCTTCGATAAATAGAAAATATATGGAAAGCATTAAATAGGGTCTACCTTGAAATAAATGGCCATATCTTCGTCCAAAATTGCCCCATTTCAATTATAAAGGAGTTTTTAGAATTCAATCGATCTTTGGAACAAAACTGCATTAAAATAATTTGACTTCCGACTCATCTAAGAAAGATATTAAGAGATATTCTTCGATTAATAGAAAATATAAGGCAAACAATAAATAGGGTCAACCTTGAAATAAATGGCCATATCTTTGTCTAAAATTGCCCCATTTCAATTATAAAGGTGTTTTTAGAATTCAACCAATCTTTGTAACTAAACTGCATTAAAATAATTTGACTTCCGACTCATCTAAGAAAGATATTAAGGGATATTGTTGATTAACAGAAAATATATGGAAAGCATTAAATAGGGTCTACCTTGAAATAAATGGCCATATCTTCGTCAAAAATTGCCCCATTTCAATTATGAAGGTGTTTTTAGAATTCCTTGGGACAAAACTGCATTAAAATAATTTGACTTCCGACTCATCTAAGAAAGATATTAAGGGATATTCTTCGATAAATAGAAAATATATGGAAAGCATCAAATAGGGTCTACCTTGAAATAAATGGCCATATCTTCGTCAAAAAATGCCCCATTTCAATTATAAAGGTGTTTTTAGAATTAACCCAATCTTTGGAACAAAACTGCATTAAAATAATTTGACTTCCGACTCATCTAAGAAAGGTATTAAGGGATATTCTTCGATTAATAGAAAATATAAGGCAAACATTAAATAGGGTCAACCTTGAAATAAATGGCCATATCTTTGTCTAAAATTGCCCCATTTCAATTATAAAGGTGTTTTTAGAATTCAACCAATCTTTGTAACTAAACTGCATTAAAATAATTTGACTTCCGACTCATCTAAGAAAGATATTAAGGGATATTGTTGATTAACAGAAAATATAAGCCAAACATTAAATAGGGTCTACCTTGAAATAAATGGCCATATCTTCGTCAAAAATTGCCCCATTTCAATTATAAAGGTGTTTTTAGAATTCCTTGGAACAAAACTGCATTAAAATAATTTGACTTCCGACTCATCTAAGAAAGATATTAAGGGATATTCTTCGATAAATAGAAAATATATGGAAAGCATTAAATAGGGTCTACCTTGAAATAAATGGCCATATCTTCGTCCAAAATTGCCCCATTTCAATTATAAAGGAGTTTTTAGAATTCAATCGATCTTTGGAACAAAACTGCATTAAAATAATTGGACTTCCGACTCATCTAAGAAAGACATTAAGGGATATTCTTCGATTAATAGAAAATATAAGCCAAACATTAAATAGGGTCTACCTTGAAATAAATGGCCATATCTTCGTCAAAAATTGCCCCATTTCAATTATAAAGGTGTTTTTAGAATTCACTCGATCTTTGAAACTAAACTGCATTAAAATAATTTGACTTCCGACTCATCTAAGAAAGATATTAAGGGATATTGTTGATTAACAGAAAATATATGGAAAGCATTAAATAGGGTCTACCTTGAAATAAATGGCCATATCTTCGTCAAAAATTGCCCCATTTCAATTATAAAGGTGTTTTTAGAATTCCTTGGGACAAAACTGCATTAAAATATTTTGACTTTCGACTCATCTAAGAAAGATATTAAGGGATATTCTTCGATAAATAGAAAATATATGGAAAGCATCAAATAGGGTCTACCTTGAAATAAATGGCCATATCTTCGTCAAAAATTGCCCCATTTCAATTATAAAGGTGTTTTTAGAATTCACTCAATCTTTGGAACAAAACTGCATTAAAATAATTTGACTTCCGACTCATCTAAGAAAGGTATTAAGGGATATTCTTGATTAACAGAAAATATATGGAAAGCATTAAATAGGGTCTACCTTGAAATAAATGGCCATATCTTCGTCCAAAATTGCCCCATTTCAATTATAAAGGTGTTTTTAGAATTCAATCGATCTTTGGAACAAAACTGCATTAAAATAATTTGACTTCCGACTCATCTAAGAAAGATATTAAGAGATATTCTTCGATTAATAGAAAATATAAGGCAAACATTAAATAGGGTCAACCTTGAAATAAATGGCCATATCTTTGTCTAAAATTGCCCCATTTCAATTATAAAGGTGTTTTTAGAATTCACTCAATCTTTGGAACAAAACTGCATTAAAATAATTTGACTTCCGACTCATCTAAGAAAGATATTAAGGGATATTGTTGATTAACAGAAAATATATGGAAAGCATTAAATAGGGTCTACCTTGAAATAAATGGCCATTTCTTCTTCCAAAATTGCCCCATTTCAATTATAAAGGTGTTTTTAGAATTCACTCGATCTTTGGAACAAAACTGCATTAAAATAATTTGACTTCCGACTCATCTAAGAAAGATATTAAGGGATATTCTTCGATAAATAGAAAATATATGGAAAGCATTAAATAGGGTCTACCTTGAAATAAATGGCCATATCTTCGTCTAAAATTGCCCCATTTCAATTATAAAGGTGTTTTTAGATTTCTTTGGGACAAAACTGCATTAAAATAATTTGACTTCCGACTCATCTAAGAAAGATATTAAGGGATATTCTTCGATAAATAGAAAATATATGGAAAGCATTAAATAGGGTCTACCTTGAAATAAATGGCCATATCTTCGTCAAAAATTACCCCATTTCAATTATAAAGAAGTCTTTGGAATTCGCTCGATCTTTGAAACAAAACTGCATTAAAATAATTTGACTTCCGACTCATCTAAGAAAGATATTAAGGGATATTGTTGATTAACAGAAAATATATGGAAAGCATTAAATAGGGTTTACCTTGAAATAAATGGCCATTCCTTCGTCCAAAATTGCCCCATTTCAATTATAAAGGTGTTATTAGAATTCACTCGATCTTTGGAACAAAACTGCATTAAAATAATTTGACTTCCGACTCATCTAAGAAAGATATTAAGGGATATTCTTCGATAAATAGAAAATATATGGAAAGCATTAAATAGGGTCTACCTTGAAATAAATGGCCATTTCTTCGTCCAAAATTGCCCCATTTCAATTATAAAGGTGTTTTTAGAATTCACTCGACCTTTGGAACAAAACAGCATTAAAATAATTTGACTTGCGACTCATCTAAGAAAGATATTAAGGGATATTCTTCGATTAATAGAAAATATTAGGCAAACATTAAATAGGGCCAACCTTGAAATAAATGGCCATATCTTTGTCTCAAATTGCCCCATATCAATTATAAAGGTGTTTTTAGAATTCATTCAATCTTTGGAACAAAACTGCATTAAAATAATTTGACTTCCGACTCATCTAAGAAAGATATTAAGAGATATTCTTCGATTAATAGAAAATATAAGGCAAACATTAAATAGGGTCAACCTTGAAATAAATGGCCATATCTTTGTATAAAATTGCCCCATTTCAATTATAAAGGTGTTTTTAGAATTCACTCAATCTTTGTAACAAAACTGCATTAAAATAATTTGACTTCCGACTCATCTAAGAAAGATATTAAGGGATATTGTTGATTAACAGAAAATATATGGAAAGCATTAAATAGGGTCTACCTTGAAATAAATGGCCATTTCTTCGTCCAAAATTGCCCCATTTCAATTATAAAGGTGTTTTTAGAATTCACTCGATCTTTGGAACAAAACTGCATTAAAATAATTTGACTTCCGACTCATCTAAGAAAGATATTAAGGGATATTCTTCGATAAATAGAAAATATATGGAAAGCATTAAATAGGGTCTACCTTGAAATAAATGGCCATATCTTCGTCAAAAATTGCCCCATTTCAATTATAAAGGTGTTTTTAGAATTCACTCGACCTTTGGAACAAAACAGCATTAAAATAATTTGACTTGCGGCTCATCTAAGAAAGATATTAAGGGATATTCTTCGATTAATAGAAAATATTAGGCAAACATTAAATAGGGCCAACCTTGAAATAAATGGCCATATCGTTGTCTCAAATTGCCCCATATCAATTATAAAGGTGTTTTTAGAATTCATTTAATCTTTGGAACAAAACTGCATTAAAATAATTTGACTTCCGACTCATCTAAGAAAGATATTAAGGGATATTCTTCGATAAATAGAAAATATATGGAAAGCATTAAATAGGGTCTACCTTGAAATAAATGGCCATTTCTTCGTCCAAAATTGCTCCATTTCAATTATAAAGGTGTTTTTAGAATTCACTCGATCTTTGGAACAAAACTGCATTAAAATACTTTGACTTTCGACTCATCTAAGAAAGATATTAAGGGATATTCTTCGAATAATAGAAAATATATGGAAAGCATTAAATAGGGTCTACCTTGAAATAAATGGCCATATCTTCGTCCAAAATTGCCCCATTTCAATTATAGAAGTGTTTTTAGAATTCACTCGACCTTTGGAACAAAACAGCATTAAAATAATTTGACTTGCGACTCATCTAAGAAAGATATTAAGGGATATTCTTCGATTAATAGAAAATATTAGGCAAACATTAAATAGGGCCAACCTTGAAATAAATGGCCATATCTTTGTCTAAAATTGCCCCATAACAATTATAAAGGTGTTTTTAGAATTCATTCAATCTTTGGAACAAAACTGCATTAAAATAATTTGACTTCCGACTCATCTAAGAAAGATATTAAGAGATATTCTTCGATTAATAGAAAATATAAGGCAAACATTAAATAGGGTCAACCTTGAAATAAATGGCCATATCTTCGTTAAAAATTGCCCCATTTCAATTATAAAGGTGTTTTTAGAATTCACTCAATCTTTGTAACAAATCTGCATTAAAATAATTTGACTTCCGACTCATCTAAGAAAGATATTAAGGGATATTCTTCGATAAATAGAAAATATATGGAAAGCATTAAATAGGGTCTACCTTGAAATAAATGGCCATATCTTCGTCAAAAATTGCCCCATTTCAATTATAAAGGTGTTTTATGAATTCACTCAATCTTTGGAACAAAACTGCATTAAAATAATTTGACTTCCGACTCATCTAAGAAAGATATTAAGGGATATTCTTCGATAAATAGAAAATATATGGAAAGCATCAAATAGGGTCTACCTTGAAATAAATGGCCATATCTTCGTCAAAAAATGCCCCATTTCAATTATAAAGGTGTTTTTAGAATTAACTCAATCTTTGGAACACAACTGCATTAAAATAATTTGACTTCCGACTTATCTAAGAAAGATATTAAGGGATATTGTTGATTAACAGAAAATATATGGAAAGCATTAAATAGGGTCTACCTTGAAATAAATGGCCATATCTTCGTCCAAAATTGCCCCATTTCAATTATAAAGGTGTTTTTAGAATTCATCTTTGGAACAAAACTGCATTAAAATAATTTGACTTCCGACTCATCTAAGAAAGATATTAAGAGATATTCTTCGATTAATAGAAAATATAAGGCAAACATTAAATAGGGTCAACCTTGAAATAAATGGCCATATCTTTGTCTAAAATTGCCCCATTTCAATTATAGAAGTGTTTTTAGAATTCACTCGATTTTTGAAACAAAACTGCATTAAAATAATTTGACTTCCGACTCATCTAAGAAAGATATTAAGGGATATTGTTGATTAACAGAAAATATATGGAAAGCATTAAATAGGGTCTACCTTGAAATAAATGGCCATTTCTTCGTCCAAAATTGCTCCATTTCAATTATAAAGGTGTTTTTAGAATTCTTTGGAACAAAACTGCATTAAAATAATTTGACTTCCGACTCATCTAAGAAAGATATTAAGGGATATTCTTCGATAAATAGAAAATATATGGAAAGCATCAAATAGGGTCTACCTTGAAATAAATGGCCATATCTTCGTCAAAAATTACCCCATTTCAATTATAAAGGTGTTTTTAGAATTCACTTGATCTTTGAAACAAAACTGCATTAAACTAATTTAACTTCCGACTCATCTAAGAAAGATATTAAGGGATATTATTGATTAACAGAAAATATATGAAAAGCATTAAATAGGGTCTACCTTGAAATAAATGGCCATTTCTTCGTCCAAAATTGCCCCATTTCAATTATAAAGGTGTTTTTAGAATTCACTCGATCTTTGGAACAAAACTGCATTAAAATACTTTGACTTCCGACTCATCTAAGAAAGATATTAAGGGATATTCTTCGAATAATAGAAAATATATGGAAAGCATTAAATAGGTTCTACCTTGAAATAAATGGCCATATCTTCGTCAAAAATTGCCCCATTTCAATTATAAAGATGTTTTTAGAATAAACTCGATCTTTGGAACAAAACTGCATTAAAATAATTTGACTTCCGACTCATCTAAAAAAGATATTAAGGGATATTCTTCGATAAATAGAAAATATATGGAAAGCAATTAATAGGGTCTACCTTGAAATAAATGGCCATATCTTCGTCAAAAATTGCCCCATTTCAATTATAAAGGTGTTTTTAGAATTCAATCGATCTTTGGAACAAAACTGCATTAAAATAATTTGACTTTCGACTCATCTAAGAAAGATATTAAGAGATATTCTTCGATTAATAGAAAATACAAGGCAAACATTAAATAGGGTCAACCTTGAAATAAATGGCCATATCTTCGTCAAAAATTGCCCCATTTCAATTATAAAGGTGGTTTTTAGAATTCACTCGATCTTTGGAACAAAACTGCATTAAAATAATTTGACTTCCGACTCATCTAAGAAAGATATTAAGGGATATTCTTCGAATAATAGAAAATATATGGAAAGCATTAAATAGGTTCTACCTTGAAATAAATGGCCATATCTTCGTCAAAAATTGCCCCATTTCAATTATAAAGATGTTTTTAGAATAAACTCGATCTTTGGAACAAAACTGCATTAAAACAATTTGACTTCCGACTCATCTAAGAAAGATATTAAGGGATATTCTTCGATAAATAGAAAATATATGGAAAGCATTAAATAGGGTCTACCATGAAATAAATGGCCATATCTTCGTCAAAAATTGCCCCATTTCAATTATAAAGGTGTTTTTAGAATTCAATCGATCTTTAAAACAAACAAAATTAAAATAATTTGACTTTCGACTCATCTAAGAAAGATATTAAGAGATATTCTTCGATTAATAGAAAATACAAGGCAAACATTAAATAGGGTCAACCTTGAAATAAATGGCCATATCTTCGTCAAAAATTGCCCCATTGCAATTATAAAGAAGTCTTTGGAATTCGCTCGATCTTTGGTACAAAACTGCATTAAAATAATTTGACTTCCGACTCATCTAAGAAAGATATTAAGGGATATTCTTCGAATAATAGAAAATATATGGAAAGCATTAAATAGGGTCTACCTTGAAATAAATGGCCATATCTTCGTCAAAAATTGCCCCATTTCAATTATAAAGGTATTTTTAGAATTCACTCAATCTTTGGAACAAAACTGCATTAAAATAATTTGACTTGCGACTCATCTAAGAAAGATATTAAGGGATATTCTTCGATAAATAGAAAATATATGGAAAGCATTAAATAGGGTCTACCTTGAAATAAATGGCCATATCTTCGTCAAAAATTGCCACATTTCAATTATAAAGGTGTTTTTAGAATTCACTCGATCTTTGGAACAAAACTGCATTAAAATAATTTGACTTCCGACTCATCTAAAAGAGATATTAAGGGATATTCTTCGATAAATAGAAAATATATGGAAAGCAATAAATAGGGTCTACCTTGAAATAAATGGCCATATCTTTGTCAAAAATTGCCCCATTTCAATTATAAAGAAGTCTTTGGAATTCGCTCGATCTTTGAAACAAAACTGCATTAAAATAATTTGACTTCCGACTCATCTAAGAAAGATATTAAGGGATATTCTTCGATTAATAGAAAATATATGGAAAGCATTAAATAGGGTCTACCTTGAATTAAATGGCCATATCTTCGTCAAAAATTGCCCCATTTCAATTATAAAGGTGTTTTTAGAATTCACTCGATCTTTGGAACAAAACTGCATTAAAACAATTTGACTTCCGTTCATCTAAGAAAGATATTAAGGGATATTGTTGATTAACAGAAAATATATGGAAAGCATTAAATAGGGTCTACCTTGAAATAAATGGCCATATCTTCGTCAAAAATTGCCCCATTTCAATTATAAAGGTGTTTTTAGAATTCACTCGATCTTTGGAACAAAACTGCATTAAAATAATTTGACTTCCGATTCATCTAAGAAAGATATTAAGGGATATTCTTCGATAAATAGAAAATATATGGAAAGCATTAAATAGGGTCTACCTTGAAATAAATGGCCATATCTTCGTCAAAAATTGCCCCATTTCAATTATAAAGATGTTTTTAGAATTCACTCGATCTTTGGAACAAAACTGCATTAAAACAATTTGACTTCCGTCTCATCTAAGAAAGATATTAAGGGATATTGTTCGATTAACAGAAAATATATGGAAAGCATTAAATAGGGTCTACCTTGAAATAAATGGCCATATCTTCGTCAAAAATTGCCCCATTTCAATTATAAAGGTGTTTTTAGAATTCTAACTTGGGACAAAACTGCATTAAAATAATTTGACTTTCGACTCATCTAAGAAAGATATTAAGGGATATTCTTCGATAAATAGAAAATATATGGAAAGCATCAAATAGGGTCTACCTTGAAATAAATGGCCATATCTTCGTCAAAAAATGCCCCATTTCAATTATAAAGGTGTTTTTAGAATTAACCCAATCTTTGGAACAAAACTGCATTAAAATAATTTGACTTCCGACTCATCTAAGAAAGGTATTAAGGGATATTCTTCGATTAACAGAAAATATATGGAAAGCATTAAATAGGGTCTACCTTGAAATAAATGGCCATATCTTCGTCCAAAATTGCCCCATTTCAATTATAAAGGTGTTTTTAGAATTCAATCGATCTTTGGAACAAAACTGCATTAAAATAATTTGACTTCCGACTCATCTAAGAAAGATATTAAGAGATATTCTTCGATTAATAGAAAATATAAGCCAAACATTAAATAGGGTCAACCTTGAAATAAATGGCCATATCTTTGTCTAAAATTGCCCCATTTCAATTATAAAGGTGTTTTTAGAATTCACTCAATCTTTGGAACAAAACTGCATTAAAATAATTTGACTTCCGACTCATCTAAGAAAGATATTAAGGGATATTGTTGATTAACAGAAAATATATGGAAAGCATTAAATAGGGTCTACCTTGAAATAAATGGCCATTTCTTCTTCCAAAATTGCCCCATTTCAATTATAAAGGTGTTTTTAGAATTCACTCGATCTTTGGAACAAAACTGCATTAAAATAATTTGACTTCCGACTCATCTAAGAAAGATATTAAGGGATATTCTTCGATAAATAGAAAATATATGGAAAGCATTAAATAGGGTCTACCTTGAAATAAATGGCCATATCTTCGTCTAAAATTGCCCCATTTCAATTATAAAGGTGTTTTTAGATTATCTTTGGGAACAAAACTGCATTAAAATAATTTGACTTCCGACTCATCTAAGAAAGATATTAAGGGATATTCTTCGATAAATAGAAAATATATGGAAAGCATTAAATAGGGTCTACCTTGAAATAAATGGCCATATCTTCGTCAAAAATTACCCCATTTCAATTATAAAGAAGTCTTTGGAATTCGCTCGATCTTTGAAACAAAACTGCATTAAAATAATTTGACTTCCGACTCATCTAAGAAAGATATTAAGGGATATTGTTGATTAACAGAAAATATATGGAAAGCATTAAATAGGGTTTACCTTGAAATAAATGGCCATTCCTTCGTCCAAAATTGCCCCATTTCAATTATAAAGGTGTTATTAGAATTCACTCGATCTTTGGAACAAAACTGCATTAAAATAATTTGACTTCCGACTCATCTAAGAAAGATATTAAGGGATATTCTTCGATAAATAGAAAATATATGGAAAGCATTAAATAGGGTCTACCTTGAAATAAATGGCCATTTCTTCGTCCAAAATTGCCCCATTTCAATTATAAAGGTGTTTTTAGAATTCACTCGACCTTTGGAACAAAACAGCATTAAAATAATTTGACTTGCGACTCATCTAAGAAAGATATTAAGGGATATTCTTCGATTAATAGAAAATATTAGGCAAACATTAAATAGGGCCAACCTTGAAATAAATGGCCATATCTTTGTCTCAAATTGCCCCATATCAATTATAAAGGTGTTTTTAGAATTCATTCAATCTTTGGAACAAAACTGCATTAAAATAATTTGACTTCCGACTCATCTAAGAAAGATATTAAGAGATATTCTTCGATTAATAGAAAATATAAGGCAAACATTAAATAGGGTCAACCTTGAAATAAATGGCCATATCTTTGTATAAAATTGCCCCATTTCAATTATAAAGGTGTTTTTAGAATTCACTCAATCTTTGTAACAAAACTGCATTAAAATAATTTGACTTCCGACTCATCTAAGAAAGATATTAAGGGATATTGTTGATTAACAGAAAATATATGGAAAGCATTAAATAGGGTCTACCTTGAAATAAATGGCCATATCTTTGTCTAAAATTGCCCCATTTCAATTATAAAGGTGTTTTTAGAATTCACTCAATCTTTGTAACAAAACTGCATTAAAATAATTTGACTTCCGACTCATCTAAGAAAGATATTAAGGGATATTGTTGATTAACAGAAAATATATGGAAAGCATTAAATAGGGTCTACCTTGAAATAAATGGCCATTTCTTCTTCCAAAATTGCCCCATTTCAATTATAAAGGTGTTTTTAGAATTCACTCGATCTTTGGAACAAAACTGCATTAAAATAATTTGACTTGCGACTCATCTAAGAAAGATATTAAGGGATATTCTTCGATAAATAGAAAATATATGGAAAGCATTAAATAGGGTCTACCTTGAAATAAATGGCCATATCTTCGTCAAAAATTGCCACATTTCAATTATAAAGGTGTTTTTAGAATTCACTCGATCTTTGGAACAAAACTGCATTAAAATAATTTGACTTCCGACTCATCTAAAAGAGATATTAAGGGATATTCTTCGATAAATAGAAAATATATGGAAAGCAATAAATAGGGTCTACCTTGAAATAAATGGCCATATCTTTGTCAAAAATTGCCCCATTTCAATTATAAAGAAGTCTTTGGAATTCGCTCGATCTTTGAAACAAAACTGCATTAAAATAATTTGACTTCCGACTCATCTAAGAAAGATATTAAGGGATATTCTTCGATTAATAGAAAATATATGGAAAGCATTAAATAGGGTCTACCTTGAATTAAATGGCCATATCTTCGTCAAAAATTGCCCCATTTCAATTATAAAGGTGTTTTTAGAATTCACTCGATCTTTGGAACAAAACTGCATTAAAACAATTTGACTTCCGTTCATCTAAGAAAGATATTAAGGGATATTGTTCGATTAACAGAAAATATATGGAAAGCATTAAATAGGGTCTACCTTGAAATAAATGGCCATATCTTCGTCAAAAATTGCCCCATTTCAATTATAAAGGTGTTTTTAGAATTCACTCGATCTTTGGAACAAAACTGCATTAAAATAATTTGACTTCCGACTCATCTAAGAAAGATATTAAGGGATATTCTTCGATAAATAGAAAATATATGGAAAGCATTAAATAGGGTCTACCTTGAAATAAATGGCCATATCTTCGTCAAAAATTGCCCCATTTCAATTATAAAGGTGTTTTTAGAATTCACTCGATCTTTGGAACAAAACTGCATTAAAACAATTTGACTTCCGTCTCATCTAAGAAAGATATTAAGGGATATTCTTCGATTAACAGAAAATATATGGAAAGCATTAAATAGGGTCTACCTTGAAATAAATGGCCATATCTTCGTCAAAAATTGCCCCATTTCAATTATAAAGGTGTTTTTAGAATTCACTCGTCTTTGGGACAAAACTGCATTAAAATAATTTGACTTCCGACTCATCTAAGAAAGATATTAAGGGATATTCTTCGATAAATAGAAAATATATGGAAAGCATCAAATAGGGTCTACCTTGAAATAAATGGCCATATCTTCGTCAAAAAATGCCCCATTTCAATTATAAAGGTGTTTTTAGAATTAACCCAATCTTTGGAACAAAACTGCATTAAAATAATTTGACTTCCGACTCATCTAAGAAAGATATTAAGGGATATTCTTGATAAAAGAAAATATATGGAAACATTAAATAGGGCTACCTTGAAATAAATGGCCATATCTTCGTCAAAAAACCCCATTTCAATTATAAGGTGTTTTGGAATTCACTCGATCTTTGAAACAAAACTGCATTAAAATAATTTGACTTCCGACTCATCTAAGAAAGATATTAAGGGATATTCTTCGATAAATAGAAAATATATGGAAAGCATTAAATAGGGTCTACCTTGAAATAAATGGCCATATCTTCGTCTAAAATTGCCCCATTTCAATTATAAAGGTGTTTTTAGAATTCAATCGATCTTTGGAACAAAACTGCATTAAAATAATTTGACTTCCGACTCATCTAAGAAAGATATTAAGAGATATTCTTCGATTAATAGAAAATATAAGGCAAAGCATTAAATAGGGTCTACCTTGAAATAAATGGCCATATCTTCGTCAAAAATTGCCCCATTTCAATTATAAAGGTGTTTTTAGAATTCACTCAATCTTTGTAACAAAACTGCATTAAAATAATTTGACTTCCGACTCATCTAAGAAAGATATTAAGGGATATTGTTGATTAACAGAAAATATATGGAAAGCATTAAATAGGGTCTACCTTGAAATAAATGGCCATTTCTTCTTCCAAAATTGCCCCATTTCAATTATAAAGGTGTTTTTAGAATTCACTCGATCTTTGGAACAAAACTGCATTAAAATAATTTGACTTCCGACTCATCTAAGAAAGATATTAAGGGATATTCTTCGATAAATAGAAAATATATGGAAAGCATTAAATAGGGTCTACCTTGAAATAAATGGCCATATCTTCGTCTAAAATTGCCCCATTTCAATTATAAAGGTGTTTTTAGATTTCTTTGGGACAAAACTGCATTAAAATAATTTGACTTCCGACTCATCTAAGAAAGATATTAAGGGATATTCTTCGATAAATAGAAAATATATGGAAAGCATTAAATAGGGTCTACCTTGAAATAAATGGCCATATCTTCGTCAAAAATTACCCCATTTCAATTATAAAGAAGTCTTTGGAATTCGCTCGATCTTTGAAACAAAACTGCATTAAAATAATTTGACTTCCGACTCATCTAAGAAAGATATTAAGGGATATTGTTGATTAACAGAAAATATATGGAAAGCATTAAATAGGGTTTACCTTGAAATAAATGGCCATTCCTTCGTCCAAAATTGCCCCATTTCAATTATAAAGGTGTTATTAGAATTCACTCGATCTTTGGAACAAAACTGCATTAAAATAATTTGACTTCCGACTCATCTAAGAAAGATATTAAGGGATATTCTTCGATAAATAGAAAATATATGGAAAGCATTAAATAGGGTCTACCTTGAAATAAATGGCCATTTCTTCGTCCAAAATTGCCCCATTTCAATTATAAAGGTGTTTTTAGAATTCACTCGACCTTTGGAACAAAACAGCATTAAAATAATTTGACTTGCGACTCATCTAAGAAAGATATTAAGGGATATTCTTCGATTAATAGAAAATATTAGGCAAACATTAAATAGGGCCAACCTTGAAATAAATGGCCATATCTTTGTCTCAAATTGCCCCATATCAATTATAAAGGTGTTTTTAGAATTCATTCAATCTTTGGAACAAAACTGCATTAAAATAATTTGACTTCCGACTCATCTAAGAAAGATATTAAGAGATATTCTTCGATTAATAGAAAATATAAGGCAAACATTAAATAGGGTCAACCTTGAAATAAATGGCCATATATTTGTATAAAATTGCCCCATTTCAATTATAAAGGTGTTTTTAGAATTCACTCAATCTTTGTAACAAAACTGCATTAAAATAATTTGACTTCCGACTCATCTAAGAAAGATATTAAGGGATATTGTTGATTAACAGAAAATATATGGAAAGCATTAAATAGGGTCTACCTTGAAATAAATGGCCATTTCTTCGTCCAAAATTGCCCCATTTCAATTATAAAGGTGTTTTTAGAATTCACTCGATCTTTGGAACAAAACTGCATTAAAATAATTTGACTTCCGACTCATCTAAGAAAGATATTAAGGGATATTCTTCGATAAATAGAAAATATATGGAAAGCATTAAATAGGGTCTACCTTGAAATAAATGGCCATATCTTCGTCAAAAATTGCCCCATTTCAATTATAAAGGTGTTTTTAGAATTCACTCGACCTTTGGAACAAAACAGCATTAAAATAATTTGACTTGCGGCTCATCTAAGAAAGATATTAAGGGATATTCTTCGATTAATAGAAAATATTAGGCAAACATTAAATAGGGCCAACCTTGAAATAAATGGCCATATCGTTGTCTCAAATTGCCCCATATCAATTATAAAGGTGTTTTTAGAATTCATTTAATCTTTGGAACAAAACTGCATTAAAATAATTTGACTTCCGACTCATCTAAGAAAGATATTAAGGGATATTCTTCGATAAATAGAAAATATATGGAAAGCATTAAATAGGGTCTACCTTGAAATAAATGGCCATTTCTTCGTCCAAAATTGCTCCATTTCAATTATAAAGGTGTTTTTAGAATTCTCTCGATCTTTGGAACAAAACTGCATTAAAATACTTTGACTTTCGACTCATCTAAGAAAGATATTAAGGGATATTCTTCGAATAATAGAAAATATATGGAAAGCATTAAATAGGGTCTACCTTGAAATAAATGGCCATATCTTCGTCCAAAATTGCCCCATTTCAATTATAGAAGTGTTTTTAGAATTCACTCGACCTTTGGAACAAAACAGCATTAAAATAATTTGACTTGCGACTCATCTAAGAAAGATATTAAGGGATATTCTTCGATTAATAGAAAATATTAGGCAAACATTAAATAGGGCCAACCTTGAAATAAATGGCCATATCTTTGTCTAAAATTGCCCCATAACAATTATAAAGGTGTTTTTAGAATTCATTCAATCTTTGGAACAAAACTGCATTAAAATAATTTGACTTCCGACTCATCTAAGAAAGATATTAAGAGATATTCTTCGATTAATAGAAAATATAAGGCAAACATTAAATAGGGTCAACCTTGAAATAAATGGCCATATCTTCGTTAAAAATTGCCCCATTTCAATTATAAAGGTGTTTTTAGAATTCACTCAATCTTTGTAACAAATCTGCATTAAAATAATTTGACTTCCGACTCATCTAAGAAAGATATTAAGGGATATTCTTCGATAAATAGAAAATATATGGAAAGCATTAAATAGGGTCTACCTTGAAATAAATGGCCATATCTTCGTCAAAAATTGCCCCATTTCAATTATAAAGGTGTTTTATGAATTCACTCAATCTTTGGAACAAAACTGCATTAAAATAATTTGACTTCCGACTCATCTAAGAAAGATATTAAGGGATATTCTTCGATAAATAGAAAATATATGGAAAGCATCAAATAGGGTCTACCTTGAAATAAATGGCCATATCTTCGTCAAAAAATGCCCCATTTCAATTATAAAGGTGTTTTTAGAATTAACTCAATCTTTGGAACACAACTGCATTAAAATAATTTGACTTCCGACTTATCTAAGAAAGATATTAAGGGATATTGTTGATTAACAGAAAATATATGGAAAGCATTAAATAGGGTCTACCTTGAAATAAATGGCCATATCTTCGTCCAAAATTGCCCCATTTCAATTATAAAGGTGTTTTTAGAATTCTTTGGAACAAAACTGCATTAAAATAATTTGACTTCCGACTCATCTAAGAAAGATATTAAGAGATATTCTTCGATTAATAGAAAATATAAGGCAAACATTAAATAGGGTCAACCTTGAATTAAATGGCCATATCTTTGTCTAAAATTGCCCCATTTCAATTATAGAAGTGTTTTTAGAATTCACTCGATTTTTGAAACAAAACTGCATTAAAATAATTTGACTTCCGACTCATCTAAGAAAGATATTAAGGGATATTGTTGATTAACAGAAAATATATGGAAAGCATTAAATAGGGTCTACCTTGAAATAAATGGCCATTTCTTCGTCCAAAATTGCCCCATTTCAATTATAAAGGTGTTTTTAGAATTCACTCGATCTTTGGAACAAAACTGCATTAAAATAATTTGACTTCCGACTCATCTAAGAAAGAGATTAAGGGATATTCTTCGAATAATAGAAAATATATGGAAAGCATTAAATAGGGTCTACCTTGAAATAAATGGCCATATCTTCGTCAAAAATTGCCCCATTTCAATTATAAAGGTGTTTTTAGAATTCACTCGATCTTTGGAACAAAACTGCATTAAAATAATTTGACTTCCGACTCATCTAAGAAAGATATTAAGGGATATTCTTCGATAAATAGAAAATATATGGAAATCATTAAATAGGGTCTACCTTGAAATAAATGGCCATATCTTCGTCAAAAATTACCCCATTTCAATTATATAGGTGTTTTTAGAATTCACTCGATCTTTGAAACAAAACTGCATTAAAATCATTTGACTTCCGACTCATCTAAGAAAGATATTAAGGGATATTCTTCGATAAACAGAAAATATATGGAAAGCATTAAATAGGGTTTACCTTGAAATAAATGGCCATTTCTTCGTCCAAAATTGCCCCATTTCAATTATAAAGGTGTTTTTAGAATTCACTCGGTCTTTGGAACAAAACTGCATTAAAATAATTTGACTTCCGACTCATCTAAGAAAGATATTAAGGGATATTCTTCGATAAATAGAAAATATATGGAAAGCATTAAATAGGGTCTACCTTGAAATAAATGGCCATTTCTTCTTCCAAAATTGCCCCATTTCAATTATAAAGGTGTTTTTAGAATTCACTCGATCTTTGGAACAAAACTGCATTAAAATAATTTGACTTCCGACTCATCTAAGAAAGATATTAAGGGATATTCTTCGATAAATAGAAAATATATGGAAAGCATTAAATAGGGTCTACCTTGAAATAAATGGCCATATCTTCGTCTAAAATTGCCCCATTTCAATTATAAAGGTGTTTTTAGATTTCTTTGGGACAAAACTGCATTAAAATAATTTGACTTCCGACTCATCTAAGAAAGATATTAAGGGATATTCTTCGATAAATAGAAAATATATGGAAAGCATTAAATAGGGTCTACCTTGAAATAAATGGCCATATCTTCGTCAAAAATTACCCCATTTCAATTATAAAGAAGTCTTTGGAATTCGCTCGATCTTTGAAACAAAACTGCATTAAAATAATTTGACTTCCGACTCATCTAAGAAAGATATTAAGGGATATTGTTGATTAACAGAAAATATATGGAAAGCATTAAATAGGGTTTACCTTGAAATAAATGGCCATTCCTTCGTCCAAAATTGCCCCATTTCAATTATAAAGGTGTTATTAGAATTCACTCGATCTTTGGAACAAAACTGCATTAAAATAATTTGACTTCCGACTCATCTAAGAAAGATATTAAGGGATATTCTTCGATAAATAGAAAATATATGGAAAGCATTAAATAGGGTCTACCTTGAAATAAATGGCCATTTCTTCGTCCAAAATTGCCCCATTTCAATTATAAAGGTGTTTTTAGAATTCACTCGACCTTTGGAACAAAACAGCATTAAAATAATTTGACTTGCGACTCATCTAAGAAAGATATTAAGGGATATTCTTCGATTAATAGAAAATATTAGGCAAACATTAAATAGGGCCAACCTTGAAATAAATGGCCATATCTTTGTCTCAAATTGCCCCATATCAATTATAAAGGTGTTTTTAGAATTCATTCAATCTTTGGAACAAAACTGCATTAAAATAATTTGACTTCCGACTCATCTAAGAAAGATATTAAGAGATATTCTTCGATTAATAGAAAATATAAGGCAAACATTAAATAGGGTCAACCTTGAAATAAATGGCCATATCTTTGTATAAAATTGCCCCATTTCAATTATAAAGGTGTTTTTAGAATTCACTCAATCTTTGTAACAAAACTGCATTAAAATAATTTGACTTCCGACTCATCTAAGAAAGATATTAAGGGATATTGTTGATTAACAGAAAATATATGGAAAGCATTAAATAGGGTCTACCTTGAAATAAATGGCCATTTCTTCGTCCAAAATTGCCCCATTTCAATTATAAAGGTGTTTTTAGAATTCACTCGATCTTTGGAACAAAACTGCATTAAAATAATTTGACTTCCGACTCATCTAAGAAAGATATTAAGGGATATTCTTCGATAAATAGAAAATATATGGAAAGCATTAAATAGGGTCTACCTTGAAATAAATGGCCATATCTTCGTCAAAAATTGCCCCATTTCAATTATAAAGGTGTTTTTAGAATTCACTCGACCTTTGGAACAAAACAGCATTAAAATAATTTGACTTGCGGCTCATCTAAGAAAGATATTAAGGGATATTCTTCGATTAATAGAAAATATTAGGCAAACATTAAATAGGGCCAACCTTGAAATAAATGGCCATATCGTTGTCTCAAATTGCCCCATATCAATTATAAAGGTGTTTTTAGAATTCATTTAATCTTTGGAATAAAACTGCATTAAAATAATTTGACTTCCGACTCATCTAAGAAAGATATTAAGGGATATTCTTCGATAAATAGAAAATATATGGAAAGCATTAAATAGGGTCTACCTTGAAATAAATGGCCATTTCTTCGTCCAAAATTGCTCCATTTCAATTATAAAGGTGTTTTTAGAATTCTCTCGATCTTTGGAACAAAACTGCATTAAAATACTTTGACTTTCGACTCATCTAAGAAAGATATTAAGGGATATTCTTCGAATAATAGAAAATATATGGAAAGCATTAAATAGGGTCTACCTTGAAATAAATGGCCATATCTTCGTCCAAAATTGCCCCATTTCAATTATAGAAGTGTTTTTAGAATTCACTCGACCTTTGGAACAAAACAGCATTAAAATAATTTGACTTGCGACTCATCTAAGAAAGATATTAAGGGATATTCTTCGATTAATAGAAAATATTAGGCAAACATTAAATAGGGCCAACCTTGAAATAAATGGCCATATCTTTGTCTAAAATTGCCCCATAACAATTATAAAGGTGTTTTTAGAATTCATTCAATCTTTGGAACAAAACTGCATTAAAATAATTTGACTTCCGACTCATCTAAGAAAGATATTAAGAGATATTCTTCGATTAATAGAAAATATAAGGCAAACATTAAATAGGGTCAACCTTGAAATAAATGGCCATATCTTCGTTAAAAATTGCCCCATTTCAATTATAAAGGTGTTTTTAGAATTCACTCAATCTTTGTAACAAATCTGCATTAAAATAATTTGACTTCCGACTCATCTAAGAAAGATATTAAGGGATATTCTTCGATAAATAGAAAATATATGGAAAGCATTAAATAGGGTCTACCTTGAAATAAATGGCCATATCTTCGTCAAAAATTGCCCCATTTCAATTATAAAGGTGTTTTATGAATTCACTCAATCTTTGGAACAAAACTGCATTAAAATAATTTGACTTCCGACTCATCTAAGAAAGATATTAAGGGATATTCTTCGATAAATAGAAAATATATGGAAAGCATCAAATAGGGTCTACCTTGAAATAAATGGCCATATCTTCGTCAAAAAATGCCCCATTTCAATTATAAAGGTGTTTTTAGAATTAACTCAATCTTTGGAACACAACTGCATTAAAATAATTTGACTTCCGACTTATCTAAGAAAGATATTAAGGGATATTGTTGATTAACAGAAAATATATGGAAAGCATTAAATAGGGTCTACCTTGAAATAAATGGCCATATCTTCGTCCAAAATTGCCCCATTTCAATTATAAAGGTGTTTTTAGAATTCTTTGGAACAAAACTGCATTAAAATAATTTGACTTCCGACTCATCTAAGAAAGATATTAAGAGATATTCTTCGATTAATAGAAAATATAAGGCAAACATTAAATAGGGTCAACCTTGAATTAAATGGCCATATCTTTGTCTAAAATTGCCCCATTTCAATTATAGAAGTGTTTTTAGAATTCACTCGATTTTTGAAACAAAACTGCATTAAAATAATTTGACTTCCGACTCATCTAAGAAAGATATTAAGGGATATTGTTGATTAACAGAAAATATATGGAAAGCATTAAATAGGGTCTACCTTGAAATAAATGGCCATTTCTTCGTCCAAAATTGCCCCATTTCAATTATAAAGGTGTTTTTAGAATTCACTCGATCTTTGGAACAAAACTGCATTAAAATAATTTGACTTCCGACTCATCTAAGAAAGAGATTAAGGGATATTCTTCGAATAATAGAAAATATATGGAAAGCATTAAATAGGGTCTACCTTGAAATAAATGGCCATATCTTCGTCAAAAATTGCCCCATTTCAATTATAAAGGTGTTTTTAGAATTCACTCGATCTTTGGAACAAAACTGCATTAAAATAATTTGACTTCCGACTCATCTAAGAAAGATATTAAGGGATATTCTTCGATAAATAGAAAATATATGGAAATCATTAAATAGGGTCTACCTTGAAATAAATGGCCATATCTTCGTCAAAAATTACCCCATTTCAATTATATAGGTGTTTTTAGAATTCACTCGATCTTTGAAACAAAACTGCATTAAAATCATTTGACTTCCGACTCATCTAAGAAAGATATTAAGGGATATTCTTCGATAAACAGAAAATATATGGAAAGCATTAAATAGGGTTTACCTTGAAATAAATGGCCATTTCTTCGTCCAAAATTGCCCCATTTCAATTATAAAGGTGTTTTTAGAATTCACTCGGTCTTTGGAACAAAACTGCATTAAAATAATTTGACTTCCGACTCATCTAAGAAAGATATTAAGGGATATTCTTCGATAAATAGAAAATATATGGAAAGCATTAAATAGGGTCTACCTTGAAATAAATGGCCATATCTTCGTAAAAAATTGCCACATTTCAATTATAAAGGTGTTTTTAGAATTCTTTGGAACAAAACTGCATTAAAATAATTTGACTTCCGACTCATCTAAGAAAGATATTAAGGGATATTCTTCGATAAATAGAAAATATATGGAAAGCATCAAATAGGGTCTACCTTGAAATAAATGGCCATATCTTCGTCAAAAATTACCCCATTTCAATTATAAAGGTGTTTTTAGAATTCACTTGATCTTTGAAACAAAACTGCATTAAACTAATTTAACTTCCGACTCATCTAAGAAAGATATTAAGGGATATTATTGATTAACAGAAAATATATGGAAAGCATTAAATAGGGTCTACCTTGAAATAAATGGCCATTTCTTCGTCCAAAATTGCCCCATTTCAATTATAAAGGTGTTTTTAGAATTCACTCGATCTTTGGAACAAAACTGCATTAAAATACTTTGACTTCCGACTCATCTAAGAAAGATATTAAGGGATATTCTTCGAATAATAGAAAATATATGGAAAGCATTAAATAGGTTCTACCTTGAAATAAATGGCCATATCTTCGTCAAAAATTGCCCCATTTCAATTATAAAGATGTTTTTAGAATAAACTCGATCTTTGGAACAAAACTGCATTAAAATAATTTGACTTCCGACTCATCTAAAAAAGATATTAAGGGATATTCTTCGATAAATAGAAAATATATGGAAAGCAATTAATAGGGTCTACCTTGAAATAAATGGCCATATCTTCGTCAAAAATTGCCCCATTTCAATTATAAAGGTGTTTTTAGAATTCAATCGATCTTTGGAACAAAACTGCATTAAAATAATTTGACTTTCGACTCATCTAAGAAAGATATTAAGAGATATTCTTCGATTAATAGAAAATACAAGGCAAACATTAAATAGGGTCAATCTTGAAATAAATGGCCATATCTTCGTCAAAAATTGCCCCATTTCAATTATAAAGGTGTTTTTAGAATTCACTCGATCTTTGGAACAAAACTGCATTAAAATAATTTGACTTCCGACTCATCTAAGAAAGATATTAAGGGATATTCTTCGAATAATAGAAAATATATGGAAAGCATTAAATAGGGTCTACCTTGAAATAAATGGCCATATCTTCGTCAAAAATTGCCCCATTTCAATTATAAAGATGTTTTTAGAATAAACTCGATCTTTGGAACAAAACTGCATTAAAACAATTTGACTTCCGACTCATCTAAGAAAGATATTAAGGGATATTCTTCGATAAATAGAAAATATATGGAAAGCATTAAATAGGGTCTACCATGAAATAAATGGCCATATCTTCGTCAAAAATTGCCCCATTTCAATTATAAAGGTGTTTTTAGAATTCAATCGATCTTTAAAACAAACAAAATTAAAATAATTTGACTTTCGACTCATCTAAGAAAGATATTAAGAGATATTCTTCGATTAATAGAAAATACAAGGCAAACATTAAATAGGGTCAACCTTGAAATAAATGGCCATATCTTCGTCAAAAATTGCCCCATTGCAATTATAAAGAAGTCTTTGGAATTCGCTCGATCTTTGGAACAAAACTGCATTAAAATAATTTGACTTCCGACTCATCTAAGAAAGATATTAAGGGATATTCTTCGAATAATAGAAAATATATGGAAAGCATTAAATAGGGTCTACCTTGAAATAAATGGCCATATCTTCGTCAAAAATTGCCCCATTTCAATTATAAAGGTATTTTTAGAATTCACTCAATCTTTGGAACAAAACTGCATTAAAATAATTTGACTTGCGACTCATCTAAGAAAGATATTAAGGGATATTCTTCGATAAATAGAAAATATATGGAAAGCATTAAATAGGGTCTACCTTGAAATAAATGGCCATATCTTCGTCAAAAATTGCCACATTTCAATTATAAAGGTGTTTTTAGAATTCACTCGATCTTTGAAACAAAACTGCATTAAAATAATTTGACTTCCGACTCATCTAAAAGAGATATTAAGGGATATTCTTCGATAAATAGAAAATATATGGAAAGCAATAAATAGGGTCTACCTTGAAATAAATGGCCATATCTTTGTCAAAAATTGCCCCATTTCAATTATAAAGAAGTCTTTGGAATTCGCTCGATCTTTGAAACAAAACTGCATTAAAATAATTTGACTTCCGACTCATCTAAGAAAGATATTAAGGGATATTCTTCGATTAATAGAAAATATATGGAAAGCATTAAATAGGGTCTACCTTGAATTAAATGGCCATATCTTCGTCAAAAATTGCCCCATTTCAATTATAAAGGTGTTTTTAGAATTCAATCGATCTTTGGAACAAAACTGCATTAAAACAATTTGACTTCCGTTCATCTAAGAAAGATATTAAGGGATATTGTTGATTAACAGAAAATATATGGAAAGCATTAAATAGGGTCTACCTTGAAATAAATGGCCATATCTTCGTCAAAAATTGCCCCATTTCAATTATAAAGGTGTTTTTAGAATTCACTCGATCTTTGGAACAAAACTGCATTAAAATAATTTGACTTCCGACTCATCTAAGAAAGATATTAAGGGATATTCTTCGATAAATAGAAAATATATGGAAAGCATTAAATAGGGTCTACCTTGAAATAAATGGCCATATCTTCGTCAAAAATTGCCCCATTTCAATTATAAAGATGTTTTTAGAATTCACTCGATCTTTGGAACAAAACTGCATTAAAACAATTTGACTTCCGTCTCATCTAAGAAAGATATTAAGGGATATTGTTGATTAACAGAAAATATATGGAAAGCATTAAATAGGGTCTACCTTGAAATAAATGGCCATATCTTCGTCAAAAATTGCCCCATTTCAATTATAAAGGTGTTTTTAGAATTCACTCGATCTTTGGAACAAAACTGCATTAAAATAATTTGACTTCCGACTCATCTAAGAAAGATATTAAGGGATATTCTTCGATAAATAGAAAATATATGGAAAGCATTAAATAGGGTCTACCTTGAAATAAATGGCCATATCTTCGTCAAAAATTGCCCCATTTCAATTATAAAGAAGTCTTTGGAATTCGCTCGATCTTTGGAACAAAACTGCATTAAAATAATTTGACTTCCGACTCATCTAAGAAAGATATTAAGGGATATTCTTCGAATAATAGAAAATATATGGAAAGCATTAAATAGGGTCTACCTTGAAATAAATGGCCATATCTTCGTCAAAAATTGCCCCATTTCAATTAAAAGGTGTTTTTAGAATTCACTCAATCTTTGGAACAAAACTGCATTAAAATAATTTGACTTCCGACTCATCTAAGAAAGATATTAAGGGATATTCTTCGATAAATAGAAAATATATGGAAAGCATTAAATAGGGTCTACCTTGAAATAAATGGCCATATCTTCGTCCAAAATTGCCCCATTTCAATTATAAAGAAGTCTTTGGAATTCGCTCGATCTTTGGAACAAAACTGCATTAAAATAATTTGACTTCCGACTCATCTAAGAAAGATATTAAGGGATATTCTTCGAATAATAGAAAATATATGGAAAGCATTAAATAGGGTCTACCTTGAAATAAATGGCCATATCTTCGTCAAAAATTGCAACATTTCAATTATAAAGGTGTTTTTAGAATTCACTCGATCTTTGGAACAAAACTGCATTAAAATAATTTGACTTCCGACTCATCCAAGAAAGATATTAAGGGATATTCTTCGATAAATAGAAAATATATGGAAAGCATTAAATAGGGTCTACCTTGAAATAAATGGCCATATCTTCGTAAAAAATTGCCCCATTTCAATTATAAAGAAGTCTTTGGAATTCGCCCGATCTTTGGAACAAAACTGCATTAAAATAATTTGACTTCCGACTCACCTAAGAAAGATATTAAGGGATATTCTTCGAATAATAGAAAATATATGGAAAGCATTAAATAGGGTCTACCTTGAAATAAATGGCCATATCTTCGTCAAAACTTGCCCCATTTCAATTATAAAGGTGTTTTTAGAATTCACTCGATCTTTGGAACAAAACTGCATTAAAATAATTTGACTTCCGACTCATCTAAGAAAGATATTAAGGGATATTCTTCGATAAATAGAAAATATATGGAAAGCATTAAATAGGGTCTACCATGAAATAAATGGCCATATCTTCGTCAAAAATTGCCCCATTTCAATTATAAAGGTGTTTTTAGAATTCAATCGATCTTTGGAACAACACTGCATTAAAATAATTTGACTTCCGACTCATCTAAGAAAGATATTAAGGGATATTCTTCGATTAATAGAAAATATAAGCCAAACATTAAATAGGGTCAACCTTGAAATAATTGGCCATATCTTTGTCTCAAATTGCCCCATTTCAATTATATAGGTGTTTTTAGAATTCACTCGATCTTTGAAACAAAACTGCATTAAAATAATTTGACTTCCGACTCATCTAAGAAAGATATTAAGGGATATTCTTCGATAAATAGAAAATATATGGAAAGCATTAAATAGGGTCTACCTTGAAATAAATGGCCATATCTTCGTCAAAAATTGCCCCATTTCAATTATAAAGAAGTTTTTGGAATTCGCTCGATCTTTGGAACAAAACTGCATTAAAATAATTTGACTTCCGACTCATCTAAGAAAGATATTAAGGGATATTCTTCGAATAAAAGAAAATATATGGAAAGCATTAAATAGGGTCTACCTTGAAATAAATGGCCATATCTTCGTAAAAAATTGCCACATTTCAATTATAAAGGTGTTTTTAGAATTCACTCGATCTTTGGAACAAAACTGCATTAAAATAATTTGACTTCCGACTCATCTAAGAAAGATATTAAGGGATATTCTTCGATAAATAGAAAATATATGGAAAGCATTAAATAGGGTCTACCATGAAATAAATGGCCATATCTTCGTCAAAAATTGCCCCATTTCAATTATAAAGGTGTTTTTAGAATTTAATCGATCCTTGGAACAAAACTGCATTAAAATAATTTGACTTCCGACTCATCTAAGAAAGATATTAAGAGATATTCTTCGATTAATAGAAAATATAAGGCAAACATTAAATAGGTTCAACCATGAAATAAATGGCCATATCTTTGTCTAAAATTGCCCCATTTCAATTATAGAGGTGTTTTTAGAATTCACTCAATCTTTGGAACAAGACTGCATTAAAATAATTTGACTTGCGACTCATCTAAGAAAGATATTAAGGGATATTCTTCGATAAATAGAAAATATATGGAAAGCATTAAATAGGGTCTACCTTGAAATAAATGGCCATATCTTCGTCAAAAATTGCCCCATTTCAATTATAAAGCTATTTTTAGAACTCACTTGATCTTTCAAACAAAACTGCATTAAAATAATTTGACTTCCGACTTATCCAAGAAAGATATTAAGGGATATTCTTCGATAAATAGAAAATATATGGAAAGCATTAAATAGGGTCTACCTTGAAATAAATGGCCATATCTTCGTCAAAAATTGCCCCATTTCAATTATAAAGAAGTCTTTGGAATTCGCCCGATCTTTGGAACAAAACTGCATTAAAATAATTTGACTTCCGACTCATCTAAGAAAGATATTAAGGGATATTCTTCGAATAATAGAAAATATATGGAAAGCATTAAATAGGGTCTACCTTGAAATAAATGGCCATATCTTCGTCAAAAATTGCAACATTTCAATTATAAAGGTGTTTTTAGAATTCACTCGATCTTTGGAACAAAACTGCATTAAAATAATTTGACTTCCGACTCATCTAAGAAAGATATTAAGGGATATTCTTCGATAAATAGAAAATATATGGAAAGCATTAAATAGGGTCTACCTTGAAATAAATGGCCATATCTTCGTCAAAAATTGCCCCATTTCAATTATAAAGAAGTCTTTGGAATTCGCCCGATCTTTGGAACAAAACTGCATTAAAATAATTTGACTTCCGACTCATCTAAGAAAGATATTAAGGGATATTCTTCGAATAATAGAAAATATATGGAAAGCATTAAATAGGGTCTACCTTGAAATAAATGGCCATATCTTCGTCAAAAATTGCAACATTTCAATTATAAAGGTGTTTTTAGAATTCACTCGATCTTTGGAACAAAACTGCATTAAAATAATTTGACTTCCGACTTATCCAAGAAAGATATTAAGGGATATTCTTCGATAAATAGAAAATATATGGAAAGCATTAAATAGGGTCTACCTTGAAATAAATGGCCATATCTTCGTCAAAAATTGCCCCATTTCAATTATAAAGAAGTCTTTGGAATTCGCCCGATCTTTGGAACAAAACTGCATTAAAATAATTTGACTTCCGACTCATCTAAGAAAGATATTAAGGGATATTCTTCGAATAATAGAAAATATATGGAAAGCATTAAATAGGGTCTACCTTGAAATAAATGGCCATATCTTCGTCAAAAATTGCCCCATTTCAATTATAAAGGTGTTTTTAGAGTTCACTCGATCTTTGGAACAAAACTGCATTAAAATAATTTGACTTCCGACTCATCTAAGAAAGATATTAAGGGATATTCTTCGATAAATAGAAAATATATGGAAAGCATTAAATAGGGTCTACCATGAAATAAATGGCCATATCTTCGTCAAAATTTGCCCCATTTCAATTATAAAGGTGTTTTTAGAATTCAATCGATCTTTGGAACAAAACTGCATTAAAATAATTTGACTTCCGACTCATCTAAGAAAGATATTAAGGGATATTCTTCGATTAATAGAAAATATATGGAAAGCATTAAATAGGGTCTACCATGAAATAAATGGCCATATCTTCGTCAAAAATTGCCCCATTTCAATTATAAAGGTGTTTTTAGAATTCAATCGATCTTTGGAACAAAACTGCATTAAAACAATTTGACTTTCGTTCATCTAAGAAAGATATTAAGGGATATTGTTGATTAACAGAAAATATATGGAAAGCATTAAATAGGGTCTACCTTGAAATAAATGGCCATATCTTCGTCAAAAATTGCCCCATTTCAATTATAAAGGTGTTTTTAGAATTCACTCGATCTTTGGAACAAAACTGCATTAAAATAATTTAACTTCCGACTCATCTAAGAAGGATATTAAGGGATATTCTTGATTAACAGAAAATATATGGAAAGCATTAAATAGGGTCTACCTTGAAATAAATGGCCATATCTTCGTCCAAAATTGCCCCATTTCAATTATAAAGAAGTCTTTGGAATTCGCTCGATCTTTGGAACAAAACTGCATTAAAATAATTTGACTTCCGTTCATCTAAGAAAGATATTAAGGGATATTCTTCGAATAATAGAAAATATATGGAAAGCATTAAATAGGGTCTACCTTGAAATAAATGGACATATCTTCGTCAAAAATTGCCCCATTTCAATTATAAAGGTGTTTTTAGAATTCGCTCGATCTTTGGAACAAAACTGCATTAAAATAAGTTGACTTCCGACTCATCCAAGAAAGATATTAAGGGATATTCTTCGATAAATAGAAAATATATGGAAAGCATTAAATAGGGTCTACCTTGAAATAAATGGCCATATCTTTGTCAAAAATTGCCCCATTTCAATTATAAAGATGTTTTTAGAATTCGCTCGATCTTTGGAACAAAACTGCATTAAAATAAGTTGACTTCCGACTCATCCAAGAAAGATATTAAGGGATATTCTTCGATAAATAGAAAATATATGGAAAGCATTAAATAGGGTCTACCTTGAAATAAATGGCCATATCTTCGTCAAAAATTGCCCCATTTCAATTATAAAGAAGTCTTTGGAATTCGCCCGATCTTTGGAACAAAACTGCATTAAAATAATTTGACTTCCGACTCATCTAAGAAAGATATTAAGGGATATTCTTCGAATAATAGAAAATATATGGAAAGCATTAAATAGGGTCTACCTTGAAATAAATGGCCATATCTTCGTCAAAAATTGCCCCATTTCAATTATAAAGGTGTTTTTAGAGTTCACTCGATCTTTGGAACAAAACTGCATTAAAATAATTTGACTTGCGACTCATCTAAGAAAGATATTAAGGGATATTCTTCGATAAATAGAAAATATATGGAAAGCATTAAATAGGGTCTACCTTGAAATAAATTGCCATATCTTCGTCAAAAATTGCCCCATTTCAATTATAAAGGTGTTTTTAGAATTCAATCGATCTTTGGAACAACACTGCATTAAAATAATTTGACTTCCGACTCATCTAAGAAAGATATTAAGAGATATTCTTCGATTAATAGAAAATATAAGGCAAACATTAAATAGGGTCAACCTTGAAATAAATGGCCATATCTTTGTCTCAAATTGCCCCATTTTAATTATAGAGGTGTTTTTAGAATTCACTCGATCTTTGGAACAAAACTGCATTACAATAATTTGACTTGCGACTCATCTAAGAAAGATATTAAGGGATATTCTTCGATAAATAGAAAATATATGCAAAGCATTAAATAGGGTCTACCTTGAAATAAATGGGCATATCTTCGTCAAAAATTGCCCCATTTCAATTATAAAGGTGTTTTTAGAATTCACTTGATCTTTGGAACAAAACTGCATTAAAATAATTTGACTTCCGTTCATCTAAGAAAGATATTAAGGGATATTCTTCGAATAATAGAAAATATATGGAAAGCATTAAATAGGGTCTACCTTGAAATAAATGGCCATATCTTCGTCAAAAATTGCCCCATTTCAATTATAAAGGTGTTTTTAGAATTCACTCGATCTTTGGAACAAAACTGCATTAAAATAATTTGACTTCCGACTCATCTAAGAAAGATATTAAGGGATATTCTTCGAATAATAGAAAATATAAGCCAAACATTAAATAGGGTCAACCTTGAAATAATTGGCCATATCTTTGTCTCAAATTGCCCCATTTCAATTATATAGGTGTTTTTAGAATTCACTCGATCTTTGGAACAAAACTGCATTAAAATAATTTGACTTCCGACTCATCTAAGAAAGATATTAAGGGATATTCTTCGAATAATAGAAAATATATGGAAAGCATTAAATAGGGTCTACCTTGAAATAAATGGCCATATCTTCGTAAAAAATTGCCACATTTCAATTATAAAGGTGTTTTTAGAATTCACTCGATCTTTGGAACAAAACTGCATTAAAATAATTTGACTTCCGACTCATCTAAGAAAGATATTAAGGGATATTCTTCGATAAATAGAAAATATATGGAAAGCATTAAATAGGGTCTACCATGAAATAAATGGCCATATCTTCGTCAAAAATTGCCCCATTTCAATTATAAAGGTGTTTTTAGAATTCAATCAATCTTTGGAATATAACTGCATTAAAATAATTTGACTTCCGACTCATCTAAGAAAGATATTAAGAGATATTCTTCGATTAATAGAAAATATAAGGCAAACATTAAATAGGTTCAACCATGAAATAAATGGCCATATCTTTGTCTAAAATTGCCCCATTTCAATTATAGAGGTGTTTTTAGAATTCACTCAATCTTTGGAACAAGACTGCATTAAAATAATTTGACTTGCGACTCATCTAAGAAAGATATTAAGGGATATTCTTCGATAAATAGAAAATATATGGAAAGCATTAAATAGGGTCTACCTTGAAATAAATGGCCATATCTTCGTCAAAAATTGCCCCATTTCAATTATAAAGAAGTCTTTGGAATTCGCCCGATCATTGGAACAAAACTGCATTAAAATAATTTGACTTCCGACTCATCTAAGAAAGATATTAAGGGATATTCTTCGATTAATAGAAAATATATGGAAAGCATTAAATAGGGTCTACCATGAAATAAATGGCCATATCTTCGTCAAAAATTGCCCCATTTCAATTATAAAGGTGTTTTTAGAATTCAATCGATCTTTGGAACAAAACTGCATTAAAACAATTTGACTTCCGTTCATCTAAGAAAGATATTAAGGGATATTGTTGATTAACAGAAAATATATGGAAAGCATTAAATAGGGTCTACCTTGAAATAAATGGCCATATCTTCGTCAAAAATTGCCCCATTTCAATTATAAAGGTGTTTTTAGAATTCACTCGATCTTTGGAACAAAACTGCATTAAAATAATTTGACTTCCGACTCATCTAAGAAAGATATTAAGGGATATTCTTGATTAACAGAAAATATATGGAAAGCATTAAATAGGGTCTACCTTGAAATAAATGGCCATATCTTCGTCCAAAATTGCCTAATTTCAATTATAAAGAAGTCTTTGGAATTCGCTCGATCTTTGGAACAAAACTGCATTAAAATAATTTGACTTCCGTTCATCTAAGAAAGATATTAAGGGATATTCTTCGAATAATAGAAAATATATGGAAAGCATTAAATAGGGTCTACCTTGAAATAAATGGACATATCTTCGTCAAAAATTGCCCCATTTCAATTATAAAGGTGTTTTTAGAATTCGCTTAATCTTTGAAACAAAACTGCATTAAAATAAATTGACTTCCGACTCATCCAAGAAAGATATTAAGGGATATTCTTCGATAAATAGAAAATATATGGAAAGCATTAAATAGGGTCTACCTTGAAATAAATGGCCATATCTTCGTCAAAAATTGCCCCATTTCAATTATAAAGAAGTCTTTGGAATTCGCCCGATCTTTGGAACAAAACTGCATTAAAATAATTTGACTTCCGACTCATCTAAGAAAGATATTAAGGGATATTCTTCGAATAATAGAAAATATATGGAAAGCATTAAATAGGGTCTACCTTGAAATAAATGGCCATATCTTCGTCAAAAATTGCCCCATTTCAATTATAAAGGTGTTTTTAGAGTTCACTCGATCTTTGGAACAAAACTGCATTAAAATAATTTGACTTCCGACTCATCTAAGAAAGATATTAAGGGATATTCTTCGATTAATAGAAAATATAAGCCAAACATTAAATAGGGTCTACCTTGAAATAAATGGCCATATCTTCGTCAAAAATTGCCCCATTTCAATTATAAAGGTGTTTTTAGAATTCAATCGATCTTTGGAACAAAACTGCATTAAAATAATTTGACTTCCGACTCATCTAAGAAAGATATTAAGGGATATTCTTCGATTAATAGAAAATATATGGAAAGCATTAAATAGGGTCAACCTTGAAATAAATGGCCATATCTTCGTCTCAAATTGCCCCATTTTAATTATAAAGGTGTTTTTAGAATTCACTCAATCTTTGGAACAAAACTGCATTAAAATAATTTGACTTCCGACTCATCTAAGAAAGATATTAAGGGATATTCTTCGAATAATACAAAATATATGGAAAGCATTAAATAGGGTCTACCTTGAAATAAATGGGCATATCTTCGTCAAAAATTGCCCCATTTCAATTATAAAGGTGTTTTTAGAATTCACTTGATCTTTGGAACAAAACTGCATTAAAATAATTTGACTTCCGTTCATCTAAGAAAGATATTAAGGGATATTCTTCGAATAATAGAAAATATATGGAAAGCATTAAATAGGGTCTACCTTGAAATAAATGGCCATATCTTCGTCAAAAATTGCCCCATTTCAATTATAAAGGTGTTTTTAGAATTCACTCGATCTTTGGAACAAAACTGCATTAAAATAATTTGACTTCCGACTCATCTAAGAAAGATATTAAGGGATATTCTTCGATTAATAGAAAATATAAGCCAAACATTAAATAGGGTCAACCTTGAAATAAATGGCCATATCTTTGTCTCAAATTGCCCCATTTCAATTATATAGGTGTTTTTAGAATTCACTCAATCTTTGGAACAAAACTGCATTAAAATAATTTGACTTCCGACTCATCTAAGAAAGATATTAAGGGATATTCTTCGATAAATAGAAAATATATGGAAAGCATTAAATAGGGTCTACCTTGAAATAAATGGCCATATCTTCGTCAAAAATTGCCCCATTTCAATTATAAAGAAGTTTTTGGAATTCGCTCGATCTTTGGAACAAAATTGCATTAAAATAATTTGACTTCCGACTCATCTAAGAAAGATATTAAGGGATATTCTTCGAATAATAGAAAATATATGGAAAGCATTAAATAGGGTCAACCTTGAAATAAATGGCCATATCTTTGTCTCAAATTGCCCCATTTCAATTATAAAGGTGTTTTTAGAATTCACTCGATCTTTGGAACAAAACTGCATTAAAATAATTTGACTTCCGACTCATCTAAGAAAGATATTAAGGGATATTCTTCGATAAATAGAAAATATATGGAAAGCATTAAATAGGGTCTACCATGAAATAAATGGCCATATCTTCGTCAAAAATTGCCCCATTTCAATTATAAAGGTGTTTTAAGAATTCAATCAATCTTTGGAATATAACTGCATTAAAATAATTTGACTTCCGACTCATCTAAGAAAGATATTAAGAGATATTCTTCGATTAATAGAAAATATAAGGCAAACATTAAATAGGTTCAACCATGAAATAAATGGCCATATCTTTGTCTAAAATTGCCCCATTTCAATTATAGAGGTGTTTTTAGAATTCACTCAATCTTTGGAACAAGACTGCATTAAAATAATTTGACTTGTGACTCATCTAAGAAAGATATTAAGGGATATTCTTCGATAAATAGAAAATATATGGAAAGCATTAAATAGGGTCTACCTTGAAATAAAGGGCCATATCTTCGTCAAAAATTGCCCCATTTCAATTATAAAGCTGTTTTTAGAATTCACTTGATCTTTCAAACAAAACTGCATTAAAATAAATTGACTTCCGTTTCATCTAAGAAAGATATTAAGGGATATTCTTCGATAAATAGAAAATATATGGAAAGCATTAAATAGGGTCTACCTTGAAATAAATGGCCATATCTTCGTCAAAAATTGCCCCATTTCAATTATAAAGAAGTCTTTGGAATTCGCTCGATCTTTGGAACAAAACTGCATTAAAATAATTTGACTTCCGACTCATCTAAGAAAGATATTAAGGGATATTCTTCGAATAATAGAAAATATATGGAAAGCATTAAATAGGGTCTACCTTGAAATAAATGGCCATATCTTCGTCAAAAATTGCAACATTTCAATTATAAAGGTGTTTTTAGAATTCACTCGATCTTTGGAACAAAACTGCATTAAAATAATTTGACTTCCGACTCATCCAAGAAAGATATTAAGGGATATTCTTCGATAAATAGAAAATATATGGAAAGCATTAAATAGGGTCTACCTTGAAATAAATGGCCATATCTTCGTCAAAAATTGCCCCATTTCAATTATAAAGAAGTCTTTGGAATTCGCCCGATCTTTGGAACAAAACTGCATTAAAATAATTTGACTTCCGACTCATCTAAGAAAGATATTAAGGGATATTCTTCGAATAATAGAAAATATATGGAAAGCATTAAATAGGGTCTACCTTGAAATAAATGGCCATATCTTCGTCAAAAATTGCCCCATTTCAATTATAAAGGTGTTTTTAGAGTTCACTCGATCTTTGGAACAACACTGCATTAAAATAATTTGACTTCCGACTCATCTAAGAAAGATATTAAGAGATATTCTTCGATTAATAGAAAATATAAGGCAAACATTAAATAGGGTCAACCTTGAAATAAATGGCCATATCTTTGTCTCAAATTGCCCCATTTTAATTATAGAGGTGTTTTTAGAATTCACTCGATCTTTGGAACAAAACTGCATTAAAATAATTTGACTTGCGACTCATCTAAGAAAGATATTAAGGGATATTCTTCGATAAATAGAAAATATATGGAAAGCATTAAATAGGGTCTACCTTGAAATAAATGGGCATATCTTCGTCACAAATTGGCCCATTTCAATTATAAAGGTGTTTTTGGAATTTGCTCGATCTTTGAAACAAAACTGCATTAAAATAATTTGACTTCCGTTCATCTAAGACAGATTTATAATGATATTCGAATAGCATTGAAAATTATGGAAAGCATTAAATAGGGTCAACCTTGAAATAAATGGCCATATCTTTGTCTTAAATTGCCCCATTTCAATTATAAAGGTGTTTTTAGAATTCACTCGATCTTTGGAACAAAACTGCATTAAAATAATTTGACTTCCGACTCATCTAAGAAAGATATTAAGGGATATTCTTCGATTAATAGAAAATATAAGCCAAACATTAAATAGGGTCAACCTTGAAATAATTGGCCATATCTTTGTCTCAAATTGCCCCATTTCAATTATATAGGTGTTTTTAGAATTCACTCAATCTTTGGATCAAAACTGCTGTAAAATAATTTGACTTCCGACTCATCTAAGAAAGATATTAAGGGATATTCTTAGATAAATAGAAAATATATGGAAAGCATTAAATAGGGTCTACCTTGAAATAAATGGCCATATCTTCGTCAAAAATTGCCCCATTTTAATTATAAAGGTGTTTTTAGAATTCACTTGATCTTTGGAACAAAACTGCATTAAAATAATTTGACTTCCGTTCATCTAAGAAAGATATTAAGGGATATTCTTCGAATAATAGAAAATATATGGAAAGCATTAAATAGGGTCTACCTTGAAATAAATGGCCATATCTTCGTCAAAAATTGCCCCATTTCAATTATAAAGGTGTTTTTAGAATTCACTCGATCTTTGGGACAAAACTGCATTAAAATAATTTGACTTCCGACTCATCTAAGAAAGATATTAAGGGATATTCTTCGACTAATAGAAAATATAAGCCAAACATTAAATAGGGTCAACCTTGAAATAATTGGCCATATCTTTGTCTTAAATTGCCCCATTTCAATTATATAGGTGTTTTTAGAATTCACTCAATCTTTGGATCAAAACTGCTGTAAAATAATTTGACTTCCGACTCATCTAAGAAAGATATTAAGGGATATTCTTCGATAAATAGAAAATATATGGAAAGCATTAAATAGGGTCTACCTTGAAATAAATGGCCATATCTTCGTCAAAAATTGCCCCATTTCAATTATAAAGGTGTTTTTAGAATTCACTCGATCTTTGGGACAAAACTGCATTAAAATAATTTGACTTCCGACTCATCTAAGAAAGATATTAAGGGATATTCTTCGATAAATAGAAAATATATGGAAAGCATTAAATAGGGTCTACCTTGAAATAAATGGCCATATCTTCGTCAAAAATTGCCCCATTTCAATTATAAAGAAGTTTTTGGAATCCGCTCGATCTTTGGAACAAAACTGCATTAAAATAATTTGACTTCCGACTCATCTAAGAAAGATATTAAGGGATATTCTTCGAATAATAGAAAATATATGGAAAGCATTAAATAGGGTCTACCTTGAAATAAATGGCCATATCTTCGTCAAAAATTGCCCCATTTCAATTATAAAGGTGTTTTTAGAATTCACTCGATCTTTGGAACAAAACTGCATTAAAATAATTTGACTTCCGACTCATCTAAGAAAGATATTAAGGGATATTCTTCGATTAATAGAAAATATAAGCCAAACATTAAATAGGGTCAACCTTGAAATAATTGGCCATATCTTTGTCTCAAATTGCCCCATTTCAATTATATAGGTGTTTTTAGAATTCACTCAATCTTTGGAACAAAACTGCTGTAAAATAATTTGACTTCCGACTCATCTAAGAAAGATATTAAGGGATATTCTTCGATAAATAGAAAATATATGGAAAGCATTAAATAGGGTCTACCTTGAAATAAATGGGCATATCTTCGTCAAAAATTGCCCCATTTCAATTATAAAGGTGTTTTTAGAATTCACTTGATCTTTGGAACAAAACTGCATTAAAATAATTTGACTTCCGTTCATCTAAGAAAGATATTAAGGGATATTCTTCGAATAATAGAAAATATATGGAAAGCATTAAATAGGGTCTACCTTGAAATAAATGGCCATATCTTCGTCAAAAATTGCCCCATTTCAATTATAAAGGTGTGTTTAGAATTCACTCGATCTTTGGAACAAAACTGCATTAAAATAATTTGACTTCCGACTCATCTAAGAAAGATATTAAGGGATATTCTTCGATAAATAGAAAATATAAGCCAAACATTAAATAGGGTCAACCTTGAAATAATTGGCCATATCTTTGTCTCAAATTGCCCCATTTCAATTATATAGGTGTTTTTAGAATTCACTCAATCTTTGGAACAAAACTGCATTAAAATAATTTGACTTCCGACTCATCTAAGAAAGATATTAAGGGATATTGTTGATTAACAGAAAATATATGGAAAGCATTAAATAGGGTCTACCTTGAAATAAATGGCCATATCTTCGTCCAAAATTACCCCATTTCAATTATAAAGGTGTTTTTAGAATTCAGTCGATCTTTGGAACAAAACTGCATTAAAATAATTTGACTTCCGACTCATCTAAGAAAGATATTAAGGGATATTCTTCGATAAATAGAAAATATATGGAAAGCATTAAATAGGGTCTACCTTGAAATAAATGGCCATATCTTCGTCAAAAATTGCCCCATTTCAATTATAAAGAAGTTTTTGGAATTCGCTCGATCTTTGGAACAAAACTGCATTAAAATAATTTGACTTCCGACTCATCTAAGAAAGATGTTAAGGGATATTCTTCGATAAATAGAAAATATATGGAAAGCATTAAATAGGGTCTACCTTGAAATAAATGGCCATATCTTCGTCAAAAATTGCCCCATTTCAACTATAAAGGTGTTTTTTGAATTCACTCGATCTTTGGAACAAAACTGCATTAAAATAATTTGACTTCCGACTCATCTAAGAAAGATATTAAGGGATATTCTTCGATTAATAGAAAATATATGGAAAGCATTAAATAGGGTCAACCTTGAAATAAATGGCCATATCTTCGTCAAAAGTTGCCCCATTTCAATTATAAAGGTGTTTTTAGAATTCACTTGATCTTTGGAACAAAACTGCATTAAAATAATTTGACTTCCGACTCATCTAAGAAAGATATTAAGGGATATTCTTCGATAAATAGAAAATATATGGAAAGCATTAAATAGGGTCTACCTTGAAATAAATGGCCATATCTTCGTCAAAAATTGCAACATTTCAATTATAAAGGTGTTTTTAGAATTCAGTCAATCTTTGTAACAAAACTGCATTAAAATAATTTGACTTCCGACTCATCTAAGAAAGATATTAAGGGATATTCTTCGATAAATAGAAAATATAAGCCAAACATTAAATAGGGTCAACCTTGAAATAATTGGCCATATCTTTGTCTCAAATTGCCCCATTTCAATTATATAGGTGTTTTTGGAATTCACTCAATCTTTGGAACAAAACTGCATTAAAATAATTTGACTTGCGACTCATCTAAGAAAGATATTAAGGGATATTGTTGATTAACAGAAAATATATAGAAAGCATTAAATAGGGTCTACCTTGAAATAAATGGCCATATCTTCGTCCAAAATTACCCCATTTCAATTATAAAGGTGTTTTTAGAATTCGCTCGATCTTTGGAACAAAACTGCATTAAAATAATTTGACTTCCGACTCATCTAAGAAAGATATTAAGGGATATTCTTCGATAAATAGAAAATATATGGAAAGCATTAATAGGGTCTAATAAATGGCCATATCTTCGTCAAAAATTGCCCCATTTCAATTATAAAGAAGTTTTTGGAATTCGCTCGATCTTTGGAACAAAAATGCATTAAAATAATTTGACTTCCGACTCATCTAAGAAAGATATTAAGGGATATTCTTCGAATAATAGAAAATATATGGAAAGCATTAAATAGGGTCTACCTTGAAATAAATGGCCATATCTTCGTAAAAAATTGCCACATTTCAATTATAAAGGTGTTTTTAGAATTCACTCGATCTTTGGAACAAAACTGCATTAAAATAATTTGACTTCCGACTCATCTAAGAAAGATATTAAGGGATATTCTTCGATAAATAGAAAATATATGGAAAGCATTAAATAGGGTCTACCATGAAATAAATGGCCATATCTTCGGCAAAAATTGCCCCATTTCAATTATAAAGGTGTTTTTAGAATTTAATCGATCTTTGGAACAAAACTGCATTAAAATAATTTGACTTCCGACTCATCTAAGAAAGATATTAAGAGATATTCTTCGATTAATAGAAAATATAAGGCAAACATTAAATAGGTTCAACCATGAAATAAATGGCCATATCTTTGTCTAAAATTGCCCCATTTCAAATATAGAGGTGTTTTTAAAATTCAATCGATCTTTGGAACAAAACTGCATTAAAATAATTTGACTTGCGACTCATCTAAGAAAGATATTAAGGGATATTCTTCGATAAATAGAAAATATATGGAAAGCATTAAATAGGGTCTACCTTGAAATAAATGGCCATATCTTCGTCAAAAATTGCCCGATTTCAATCATAAAGCTGTTTTTAGAATTCGCTTGATCTTTCAAACAAAACTGCATTAAAATAATTTGACTTCCGACTCATCTAAGAAAGATATTAAGGGATATTTTTGATTAACAGAAAATATATGGAAAGCATTAAATAGGGTCTGCCTTGAAATAAATGGCCATTTCTTCGTCCAAAAATTGCCCCATTTCAATTATAGAGGTGTTTTTAGAATTCACTCGATCTTTGGAATAAAACTGCATTAAAATAATTTGACTTCCGACTCATCTAAGAAAGATATTAAGGGATATTCTTCGATAAATAGAAAATATATGGAAAGCATTAAATAGGGTCTACCATGAAATAAATGGCCATATCTTCGTTAAAAATTGCCCCATTTCAATTATAAAGGTGTTTTTAGAATTCAATTGATCTTTGGAACAAAACTGCATTAAAATAATTTGACTTCCGACTCATCTAAGAAAGATATTAAGAGATATTCTTCGATTAATAGAAAATATAAGGCAAACATTAAATAGGGTCAACCATGAAATAAATGGCCATATCTTCGTCAAAAATTGCCACATTTCAATTATAAAGGTGTTTTTAGAATTCACTCGACCTTTGGAACAAAACTGCATTAAAACAATTTGACTTCCTTTCATCTAAGAAAGATATTAAGGGATATTGTTGATTAACAGAAAATATATGGAAAGCATTAAATAGGGTCTACCTTGAAATAAATGGCCATATCTTCGTCAAAAATTGCCCCATTTCAATTATAAAGGTGTTTTTAGAATTCACTCAATCTTTGGAACAAAACTGCATTAAAATAATTTGACTTCCGACTCATCTAAGAAAGATATTAAGGGATATTGTTGATTAACAGAAAATATATGGAAAGCATTAAATAGGGTCTACCTTGAAATAAATGGCCATTTCTTCGTCAAAAATTGCCCCATTTCAATTATAAAGGTGTTTTTAGAATTCACTCGATCTTTGGAACAAAACTGCATTAAAATAATTTGACTTCCGTTCATCTAAGAAAGATATTAAGGGATATTGTTGATTAACAGAAAATATATGGAAAGCATTAAATAGGGTCTACCTTGAAATAAATGGCCATATCTTCGTCCAAAATTGCCCCATTTCAATTATAAAGGTGTTTTTAGAATTCGCTCAATCTTTGGAACAAAACTGCATTAAAATAATTTGACTTCCGACTCATCTAAGAAAGATATTAAGGGATATTTTTGATTAACAGAAAATATATGGAAAGCATTAAATAGGGTCTACCTTGAAATAAATGGCCATATCTTCGTCAAAAATTGCCCCATTTCAATTATATAGGTGTTTTTAGAATTCACTCGATCTTTGGAACAAAACTGCATTAAAATAATTTGACTTCCGACTCATCTAAGAAAGATATTAAGGGATATTCTTCGATTAATAGAAAATATTAGGCAAACATTAAATAGGGCCAACCTTGAAATAAATGGCCATATCTTTGTCTCAAATTGCCCCATTTCAATTATAAAGGTGTTTTTAGAATTCACTCAATCTTTGGAACAAAACTGCATTAAAATAATTTGACTTGCGACTCATCTAAGAAAGATATTAAGGGATATTCTTCGAATAATAGAAAATATATGGAAAGCATTAAATAGGGTCTACCTTGAAATAAATGGCCATATCTTCGTCCAAAATTGCCACATTTCAATTATAAAGGTGTTTTTAGAATTCACTCAATCTTTGGAACAAAACTACATTAAAATAATTTGACTTCCGACTCATCTAAGAAAGATATTAAGGGATATTCTTCGATAAATAGAAAATATATGGAAAGCATTAAAGAGGGTCTACCATGAAATAAATGGCCATATCTTCGTCAAAAATTGCCCCAATGCAATTATAAAGGTGTTTTTAGAATTCACTCAATCTTTGGAACAAAACTGCATTAAAATAATTTGACTTCCGACTCATCTAAGAAAGATATTAAGAGATATTCTTCGATTAATAGAAAATATAAGCCAAACATTAAATAGGGTCAACCTTGAAATAAATGGCCATATCTTTGTCTAAAATTGCCCCATTTCAAATATAAAGGTGTTTTTAGAATTCACTCAATCTTTGGAACAAAACTGCATTAAAATAATTTGACTTTCGACTCATCTTTGAAAGATATTAAGGGATATTGTTGATTAACAGAAAATATATGGAAAGCATTAAATAGGGTCTACCTTGAAATAAATGGCCATTTCTTCGTCCAAAATTGCCCCATTTCAATTATAAAGGTGTTTTTAGAATTCACTCAATCTTTGGAACAAAACTGCATTAAAATAATTTGACTTCCGACTCATGTAAGAAAGATATTAAGGGATATTGTTGATTAACAGAAAATATATGGAAAGCATTAAATAGGGTCTACCTTGAAATAAATGGCCATATCTTCGTCTAAAATTGCCCCATTTCAATTATAAAGGTGTTTTTAGAATTCACTCGATCTTTGAAATAAAACTGCATTAAAATAATTTGACTTCCGACTCATCTAAGAAAGATATTAAGGGATATTCTTTGATAAATAGAAAATATATGGAAAGCATTAAATAGGGTCTACCTTGAAATAAATGGCCATATCTTCGTCAAAAATTGCCCCATTTCAATTATAAAGAAGTTTTTAGAATTCACTTGATCTTTGGAACAAAACTGCATTAAAATAATTTGACTTCCGACTCATCTAAGAAAGATATTAAGGGATATTTTTGATTAACAGAAAATATATGGAAAGCATTAAATAGGGTCTACCTTGAAATAAATGGCCATATCTTCGTCTAAAATTGCCCCATTTCAATTATAAAAGTGTTTTTAGAATTCACTTGATCTTTGGAACAAAACTGCATTAAAATAATTTGACTTCCGACTCATCTAAGAAAGATATTAAGGGATATTCTTCGATAAATAGAAAATATGTGGAAAGCATTAAATAGCCTCTACCTTGAAATAAATGGCCATATCTTCGTCAAAGATTGCCCCATTTCAATTATAAAGGTGTTTTTAGAATTCAATCGATCTTTGGAACAAAACTGCATTAAAATAATTTGACTTCCGACTCATCTAAGAAAGATATTAAGAGATATTCTTCGATTAATAGAAAATATAAGGCAAACATTAAATAGGGTCAACCTTGAAATAAATGGCCATATCTTTGTCTAAAATTGCCCCATTTCAATTATAAAGGTGGTTTTAGAATTCACTCGATCTTTGGAACAAAACTGCATTAAAATAATTTGACTTTCGACTCATCTTTGAAAGATATTAAGGGATATTGTTGATTAACAGAAAATATATGGAAAGCATTAAATAGGGTCTACCTTGAAATAAATGGCCATATCTGCGTCCAAAATTGTCCCATTTCAATTATAAAGGTGTTTTTAGAATTCACTTGATCTTTGGAACAAAACTGCATTAAAATAATTTGACTTCCGACTCATGTAAGAAAGATATTAAGGGATATTGTTGATTAACAGAAAATATATGGAAAGCATTAAATAGGGTCTACCTTGAAATAAATGGCCATATCTTCGTCCAAAATTGCCCCATTTCAATTATAAAGGTGTTTTTAGAATTCACTCGATCTTTGAAATAAAACTGCATTAAAATAATTTGACTTCCGACTCATCTAAGAAAGATATTAAGGGATATTCTTCGATAAATAGAAAATATATGGAAAGCATTAAATAGGGTCTACCTTGAAATAAATGGCCATATCTTCGTCAAAAATTGCCCCATTTCAATTATAAAGAAGTTTTTAGAATTCGCTCGATCTTTGGAACAAAACTGCATTAAAATAATTTGACTTCCGACTCATCTAAGAAAGATATTAAGGGATATTTTTGATTAACAGAAAATATATGGAAAGCATTAAATAGGGTCTACCTTGAAATAAATGGCCATTTCTTCGTCCAAAATTGCCCCATTTCAATTCTAAAGGTGTTTTTAGAATTCACTTGATCTTTGGAATAAAACTGCATTAAAATAATTTGACTTCCGACTCATCTAAGAAAGATATGAAGGGATATTCTTCGATAAATAGAAAATATATGGAAAGCATTAAATAGGGTCTACCATGAAATAAATGGCCATATCTTCGTCAAAAATTGCCCCATTTCAATTATAAAGGTGTTTTTAGAATTCGCTCGATCTTTGGAATAAAACTGCATTAAAATAATTTGACTTCCGACTCATCTAAGAAAGATATTAAGAGATATTCTTCGATTAATAGAAAATATAAGGCAAACATTAAATAGGGTCAACCATGAAATAAATGGCCATATCTTCGTCAAAAATTGCCACATTTCAATTATAAAGGTGTTTTTAGAATTCACTCGACCTTTGGAACAAAACTGCATTAAAACAATTTGACTTCCTTTCATCTAAGAAAGATATTAAGGGATATTGTTGATTAACAGAAAATATATGGAAAGCATTAAATAGGGTCTACCTTGAAATAAATGGCCATATCTTCGTCAAAAATTGCCCCATTTCAATTATAAAGGTGTTTTTAGAATTCACTCAATCTTTGGAACAAAACTGCATTAAAATAATTTGACTTCCGACTCATCTAAGAAAGATATTAAGGGATATTGTTGATTAACAGAAAATATATGGAAAGCATTAAATAGGGTCTACCTTGAAATAAATGGCCATATCTTCGTCCAAAATTGCCCATTTCAATTATAAAGGTGTTTTTAGAATTCACTCGATCTTTGGAACAAAACTGCATTAAAATAATTTGATTTCCGACTCATCTAAGAAAGATATTAAGGGATATTTTTGATTAACAGAAAATATATGGAAAGCATTAAATAGGGTCTACCTTGAAATAAATGGCCATTTCTTCGTCCAAAATTGCCCCATTTCAATTATAAAGGTGTTTTTAGAATTCACTCGATCTTTGGAACAAAACTACATTAAAATAATTTGACTTCCGACTCATCTAAGAAAGATATTAAGGGATATTCTTCGATTAATAGAAAATATTAGGCAAACATTAAATAGGGCCAACCTTGAAATAAATGGCCATATCTTTGTCTCAAATTGCCCCATTTCAATTATAAAGGTGTTTTTAGAATTCACTCAATCTTTGGAACAAAACTGCATTAAAATAATTTGACTTCCGACTCATCTAAGAAAGATATTAAGGGATATTCTTCGAATAATAGAAAATATATGGAAAGCATTAAATAGGGTCTACCTTGAAATAAATGGCCATATCTTCGTCCAAAATTGCCACATTTCAATTATAAAGGTGTTTTTAGAATTCACTCAATCTTTGGAACAAAACTGCATTAAAATAATTTGACTTCCGACTCATCTAAGAAAGATATTAAGGGATATTCTTCGATAAATAGAAAATATATGGAAAGCATTAAATAGGGTCTACCATGAAATAAATGGCCATATCTTCGTCAAAAATTGCCCCATTTCAATTATAAAGGTGTTTTTAGAATTCAATTGATCTTTGGAACAAAACTGCATTAAAATAATTTGACTTCCGACTCATCTAAGAAAGATATTAAGAGATATTCTTCGATTAATAGAAAATATAAGGCAAACATTAAATAGGGTCAACCTTGAAATAAATGGCCATATCTTTGTCTAAAATTGCCCCATTTCAATTATAAAGGTGTTTTTAGAATTCACTCAATCTTTGGAACAAAACTGCATTAAAATAATTTGACTTTCGACTCATCTTTGAAAGATATTAAGGGATATTGTTGATTAACAGAAAATATATGGAAAGCATTAAATAGGGTCTACCTTGAAATAAATGGCCATTTCTTCGTCCAAAATTGCCCCATTTCAATTATAAAGGTGTTTTTAGAATTCACTCAATCTTTGGAACAAAACTGCATTAAAATAATTTGACTTCCGACTCATGTAAGAAAGATATTAAGGGATATTGTTGATTAACAGAAAATATATGGAAAGCATTAAATAGGGTCTACCTTGAAATAAATGGCCATATCTTCGTCCAAAATTGCCCCATTTCAATTATAAAGGTGTTTTTAGAATTCACTCGATCTTTGAAACAAAACTGCATTAAAATAATTTGACTTCCGACTCATCTAAGAAAGATATTAAGGGATATTCTTCGATAAATAGAAAATATATGGAAAGCATTAAATAGGGTCTACCTTGAAATAAATGGCCATATCTTCGTCAAAAATTGCCCCATTTCAATTATAAAGAAGTTTTTAGAATTCGCTCGATCTTTGGAACAAAACTGCATTAAAATAATTTGACTTGCGACTCATCTAAGAAAGATATTAAGGGATATTCTTCGAATAATAGAAAATATATGGAAAGCATTAAATAGGGTCTACCTTGAAATAAATGGCCATATCTTCGTCAAAAATTGCCCCATTTCAATTATAAAGGTGTTTTTAGAATTCACTTGATCTTTGAAACAAAACTGCATTAAAATAATTTGACTTCCTGTCATCTAAGAAAGATATTAAGAAATATTCTTCGAATAATAGAAAATATATGGAAAGCATTAAATAGGGTCTACCTTGAAATAAAAGCCATATCTTCGTCCAAAATTGCCCCATTTCAATTATAAAGGTGTTTTTAGAATTCACTCGATCTTTGGAACAAAACTGCATTAAAATAATTTGACTTCCGACTTATCTAAGAAAGATATTAAGGGATATTCGTCGATTAATAGAAAATATATGGAAAGCATTAAATAGGGTCAACCTTGAAATAAATGGCCGTATCTTCGTCAAAAATTGCCACATTTCAATTATAAAGGTGTTTTTAGAATTCACTCAATCTTTGGAACAAAACTGCGTTAAAATAATTTGACTTTCGACTCATCTAAGAAAGATATTAAGAGATATTCTTCGATTAATAGAAAATATAAGGCAAACATTAAATAGGGTCAACCTTGAAATAAATGGCCATATCTTTGTCTAAAATTGCCCCATTTCAATTATAAAGGTGTTTTTAGAATTCACTCAATCTTTGGAACAAAACTGCATTAAAATAATTTGACTTTCGACTCATCTTTGAAAGATATTAAGGGATATTGTTGATTAACAGAAAATATATGGAAAGCATTAAATAGGGTCTACCTTGAAATAAATGGCCATTTCTTCGTCCAAAATTGCCCCATTTCAATTATAAAGGTGTTTTTAGAATTCACTCAATCTTTGGAACAAAACTGCATTAAAATAATTTGACTTCCGACTCATGTAAGAAAGATATTAAGGGATATTGTTGATTAACAGAAAATATATGGACAGCATTAAATAGGGTCTACCTTGAAATAAATGGCCATATCTTCGTCCAAAATTGCCCCATTTCAATTATAAAGGTGTTTTTAGAATTCACTCGATCTTTGAAACAAAACTGCATTAAAATAATTTGACTTCCGACTCATCTAAGAAAGATATTAAGGGATATTCTTCGATAAATAGAAAATATATGGAAAGCATTAAATAGGGTCTACCTTGAAATAAATGGCCATATCTTCGTCAAAAATTGCCCCATTTCAATTATAAAGAAGTTTTTAGAATTCGCTCGATCTTTGGAACAAAACTGCATCAAAATAATTTGACTTGCTACTCATCTAAGAAAGATATTAAGGGATATCCTTCGAATAATAGAAAATATACGGAAAGCATTAAATAGGGTCTACCTTGAAATAAATGGACATATCTTCGTCAAAAATTGCCCCATTTCAATTATAAAGGTGTTTTTAGAATTCACTTGATCTTTGAAACAAAACTGCATTAAAATAATTTGACTTCCTGTCATCTAAGAAAGATATTAAGAAATATTCTTCGAATAATAGAAAATATATGGAAAGCATTAAATAGGGTCTACCTTGAAATAAATGGCCATATCTTCGTCCAAAATTGCCCCATTTCAATTATAAAGGTGTTTTTAGAATTCAATTGATCTTTGGAACAAAACTGCATTAAAATAATTTGACTTCCGACTCATCTAAGAAAGATATTAAGGGATATTCTTCGATAAATAGAAAATATATGGAAAGCATTAAATAGGGTCTACCATGAAATAAATGGCCATATCTTCGTCAAAAATTGCCCCATTTCAATTATAAAGGTGTTTTTAGAATTCACTCAATCTTTGGAACAAAACTGCATTAAAATAATTTGACTTCCGACTCATCTAAGAAAGATATTAAGGGATATTGTTGATTAACAGAAAATATATGGAAAGCATTAAATAGGGTCTACCTTGAAATAAATGGCCATATCTTCGTCCAAAATTGCCCATTTCAATTATAAAGGTGTTTTTAGAATTCACTCGATCTTTGGAACAAAACTGCATTAAAATAATTTGATTTCCGACTCATCTAAGAAAGATATTAAGGGATATTTTTGATTAACAGAAAATATATGGAAAGCATTAAATAGGGTCTACCTTGAAATAAATGGCCATTTCTTCGTCCAAAATTGCCCCATTTCAATTATAAAGGTGTTTTTAGAATTCACTCGATCTTTGGAACAAAACTACATTAAAATAATTTGACTTCCGACTCATCTAAGAAAGATATTAAGGGATATTCTTCGATTAATAGAAAATATTAGGCAAACATTAAATAGGGCCAACCTTGAAATAAATGGCCATATCTTTGTCTCAAATTGCCCCATTTCAATTATAAAGGTGTTTTTAGAATTCACTCAATCTTTGGAACAAAACTGCATTAAAATAATTTGACTTCCGACTCATCTAAGAAAGATATTAAGGGATATTCTTCGAATAATAGAAAATATATGGAAAGCATTAAATAGGGTCTACCTTGAAATAAATGGCCATATCTTCGTCCAAAATTGCCACATTTCAATTATAAAGGTGTTTTTAGAATTCACTCAATCTTTGGAACAAAACTGCATTAAAATAATTTGACTTCCGACTCATCTAAGAAAGATATTAAGGGATATTCTTCGATAAATAGAAAATATATGGAAAGCATTAAATAGGGTCTACCATGAAATAAATGGCCATATCTTCGTCAAAAATTGCCCCATTTCAATTATAAAGGTGTTTTTAGAATTCAATTGATCTTTGGAACAAAACTGCATTAAAATAATTTGACTTCCGACTCATCTAAGAAAGATATTAAGAGATATTCTTCGATTAATAGAAAATATAAGGCAAACATTAAATAGGGTCAACCTTGAAATAAATGGCCATATCTTTGTCTAAAATTGCCCCATTTCAATTATAAAGGTGTTTTTAGAATTCACTCAATCTTTGGAACAAAACTGCATTAAAATAATTTGACTTTCGACTCATCTTTGAAAGATATTAAGGGATATTGTTGATTAACAGAAAATATATGGAAAGCATTAAATAGGGTCTACCTTGAAATAAATGGCCATTTCTTCGTCCAAAATTGCCCCATTTCAATTATAAAGGTGTTTTTAGAATTCACTCAATCTTTGGAACAAAACTGCATTAAAATAATTTGACTTCCGACTCATGTAAGAAAGATATTAAGGGATATTGTTGATTAACAGAAAATATATGGAAAGCATTAAATAGGGTCTACCTTGAAATAAATGGCCATATCTTCGTCCAAAATTGCCCCATTTCAATTATAAAGGTGTTTTTAGAATTCACTCGATCTTTGAAACAAAACTGCATTAAAATAATTTGACTTCCGACTCATCTAAGAAAGATATTAAGGGATATTCTTCGATAAATAGAAAATATATGGAAAGCATTAAATAGGGTCTACCTTGAAATAAATGGCCATATCTTCGTCAAAAATTGCCCCATTTCAATTATAAAGAAGTTTTTAGAATTCGCTCGATCTTTGGAACAAAACTGCATTAAAATAATTTGACTTGCGACTCATCTAAGAAAGATATTAAGGGATATTCTTCGAATAATAGAAAATATATGGAAAGCATTAAATAGGGTCTACCTTGAAATAAATGGCCATATCTTCGTCAAAAATTGCCCCATTTCAATTATAAAGGTGTTTTTAGAATTCACTTGATCTTTGAAACAAAACTGCATTAAAATAATTTGACTTCCTGTCATCTAAGAAAGATATTAAGAAATATTCTTCGAATAATAGAAAATATATGGAAAGCATTAAATAGGGTCTACCTTGAAATAAAAGGCCATATCTTCGTCCAAAATTGCCCCATTTCAATTATAAAGGTGTTTTTAGAATTCACTCGATCTTTGGAACAAAACTGCATTAAAATAATTTGACTTCCGACTCATCTAAGAAAGATATTAAGGGATATTCTTCGAATAATAGAAAATATACGGAAAGCATTAAATAGGGTCTACCTTGAAATAAATGGCCATATCTTCGTCAAAAATTGCCACATTTCAATTATAAAGGTGTTTTTAGAATTCACTCAATCTTTGGAACAAAACTGCATTAAAATAATTTGACTTCCGACTCATCCAAGAAAGATATTAAGGGATATTCTTCGATTAATAGAAAATATATGGAAAGCATTAAATAGGGTCTACCTTGAAATAAATGGCCATATCTTCGTCAAAAATTGCCCCATTTCAATTATAAAGGTGTTTTTAGAATTCACTCAATCTTTGGAACAAAACTGCATTAAAATAATTTGACTTCCGACTCATGTAAGAAAGATATTAAGGGATATTGTTGATTAACAGAAAATATATGGAAAGCATTAAATAGGGTCTACCTTGAAATAAATGGCCATATCTTCGTCCAAAATTGCCCCATTTCAATTATAAAGGTGTTTTTAGAATTCACTCGATCTTTGAAACAAAACTGCATTAAAATAATTTGACTTCCGACTCATCTAAGAAAGATATTAAGGGATATTCTTCGATAAATAGAAAATATATGGAAAGCATTAAATAGGGTCTACCTTGAAATAAATGGCCATATCTTCGTCAAAAATTGCCCCATTTCAATTATAAAGAAGTTTTTAGAATTCGCTCGATCTTTGGAACAAAACTGCATTAAAATAATTTGACTTGCGACTCATCTAAGAAAGATATTAAGGGATATTCTTCGAATAATAGAAAATATATGGAAAGCATTAAATAGGGTCTACCTTGAAATAAATGGCCATATCTTCGTCAAAAATTGCCCCATTTCAATTATAAAGGTGTTTTTAGAATTCACTTGATCTTTGAAACAAAACTGCATTAAAATAATTTGACTTCCTGTCATCTAAGAAAGATATTAAGAAATATTCTTCGAATAATAGAAAATATATGGAAAGCATTAAATAGGGTCTACCTTGAAATAAAAGGCCATATCTTCGTCCAAAATTGCCCCATTTCAATTATAAAGGTGTTTTTAGAATTCACTCGATCTTTGGAACAAAACTGCATTAAAATAATTTGACTTCCGACTCATCTAAGAAAGATATTAAGGGATATTCTTCGATAAAAAAAATATAGGAAAGCATTAAATAGGGCACCTTGAAATAAATGGCCATACTCGTCAAAAATTGCCCCATTTCAATTATAAAGGTTTTGGAATCGCTCGATCTTGGAACAAAACTGCATTAAAATAATTTGACTTCCGACCATCTAAGAAGATATTAAGGGATATTCTTCGAATAATAGAAAATATAGGAAAGCATTAAATAGGGTCACCTTGAAATAAAGGCCGTATCTTCGTCAAAAATTGCCCATTTCAATTATAAAGGTGTTTTAGAATTCACTGATCTTTGAAACAAAACTGCATTAAAATAATTTGACTTCCGACTCATCTAAGAAAGATATTAAGGGATATTCTTCGAATAATAGAAAATATATGGAAAGCATTAAATAGGGTCTACCTTGAAATAAATGGCCGTATCTTCGTCAAAAATTGCCACATTTCAATTATAAAGGTGTTTTTAGAATTCACTCAATCTTTGGAACAAAACTGCATTAAAATAATTTGACTTCCGACTCATCTAAGAAAGATATTAAGGGATATTCTTCGATTAATAGAAAATATATGGAAAACATTAAATAGGGTCTACCTTGAAATAAATGGCCATATCTTTGTCTAAAATTGCCCCATTTCAATTATAAAGGTGTTTTTAGAATTCACTCAATCTTTGGAACAAAACTGCATTAAAATAATTTGACTTTCGACTCATCTAAGAAAGATATTAAGGGATATTGTTGATTAACAGAAAATATATGGAAAGCATTAAATAGGGTCTACCTTGAAATAAATGGCCATTTCTTCGTCCAAAATTGCCCCATTTCAATTATAAAGGTGTTTTTAGAATTCACTCAATCTTTGGAACAAAACTGCATTAAAATAATTTGACTTCCGACTCATCTAAGAAAGATATTAAGGGATATTGTTGATTAACAGAAAATATATGGAAAGCATTAAATAGGGTCTACCTTGAAATAAATGGCCATATCTTCGTCCAAAATTGCCCCATTTCAATTATAAAGGTGTTTTTAGAATTCACTCGATCTTTGAAACAAAACTGCATTAAAATAATTTGACTTCCGACTCATCTAAGAAAGATATTAAGGGATATTCTTCGATAAATAGAAAATATATGGAAAGCATTAAATAGGGTCTACCTTGAAATAAATGGCCATATCTTCGTCAAAAATTGCCCCATTTCAATTATAAAGAAGTTTTTAGAATTCGCTCGATCTTTGGAACAAAACTGCATCAAAATAATTTGACTTGCGACTCATCTAAGAAAGATATTAAGGGATATCCTTCGAATAATAGAAAATATACGGAAAGCATTAAATAGGGTCTACCTTGAAATAAATGGCCATATCTTCGTCAAAAATTGCCCCATTTCAATTATAAAGGTGTTTTTAGAATTCACTTGATCTTTGAAACAAAACTGCATTAAAATAATTTGACTTCCTGTCATCTAAGAAAGATATTAAGAAATATTCTTCGAATAATAGAAAATATATGGAAAGCATTAAATAGGGTCTACCTTGAAATAAATGGCCATATCTTCGTCCAAAATTGCCCCATTTCAATTATAAAGGTGTTTTTAGAATTCACTCGATCTTTGGAACAAAACTGCATTAAAATAATTTGACTTCCGACTCATCTAAGAAAGATATTAAGGGATATTCTTCGATAAATAGAAAATATATGGAAAGCATTAAATAGGGTCTACCTTGAAATAAATGGCCATATCTTCGTCAAAAATTGCCCCATTTCAATTATAAAGAAGTTTCTGGAATTCGCTCGATCTTTGGAACAAAACTGCATTAAAATAATTTGACTTCCGACTCATCTAAGAAAGATATTAAGGGATATTCTTCGAATAATAGAAAATATACGGAAAGCATTAAATAGGGTCTACCTTGAAATAAATGGCCGTATCTTCGTCAAAAATTGCCACATTTCAATTATAAAGGTGTTTTTAGAATTCATCCGATCTGTTGGAACAAAACTGCATTAAAATAATTTGACTTCCAACTCATCTAAGAAAGATATTAAGGGATATTCTTCGATAAATAGAAAATATATGGAAAGCATTAAAGAGGGTCTACCATGAAATAAATGGCCATATCTTCGTCAAAAATTGCCCCATTTCAATTATAAAGGTGTTTTTAGAATTCAATCGATCTTTGAAACAAAACTGCATTAAAATAATTTGACTTCCGACTCATCTAAGAAAGATATTAAGAGATATTCTTCGATTAATAGAAAATATAAGGCAAACAATAAATAGGGTCAACCTTGAAATAAATGGCCATATCTTTGTCTAAAATTGCCCCATTTCAATTATAAAGGTGTTTTTAGAATTCACTCAATCTTTGGAACAAAACTGCATTAAAATAATTTGACTTTCGACTCATCTAAGAAAGATATTAAGGGATATTGTTGATTAACAGAAAATATATGGAAAGCATTAAATAGGGTCTACCTTGAAATAAATGGCCATTTCTTCGTCCAAAATTGCCCCATTTCAATTATAAAGGTGTTTTTAGAATTCACTCGGTCTTTGGAACAAAACTGCATTAAAATAATTTGACTTCCGACTCATCTAAGAAAGATATTAAGGGATATTGTTGATTAACAGAAAATATATGGAAAGCATTAAATAGGGTCTACCTTGAAATAAATGGCCATATCTTCGTCCAAAATTGCCCCATTTCAATTATAAAGGTGTTTTTAGAATTCACTCGATCTTTGGAACAAAACTGCATTAAAATAATTTGACTTCCGACTCATCTAAGAAAGATATTAAGGGATATTCTTCGATAAATAGAAAATATATGGAAAGCATTAAATAGGGTCTACCTTGAAATAAATGGCCATATCTTCGTCAAAAATTGCCCCATTTCAATTATAAAGGTGTTTTTAGAATTCAATCGATCTTTGGAACAAAACTGCATTAAAATAATTTGACTTTCGACTCATCTAAGAAAGATATTAAGGGATATTGTTGATTAACAGAAAATATATGGAAAGCATTAAATAGGGTCTACCTTGAAATAAATGGCCATTTCTTCGTCCAAAATTGCCCCATTTCAATTATAAAGGTGTTTTTAGAATTCACTTGATCTTTGAAACAAAACTGCATTAAAATAATTTGACTTCCTGATCATCTAAGAAAGATATTAAGGGATATTCTTCGAATAATAGAAAATATATGGAAAGCATTAAATAGGGTCTACCTTGAAATAAATGGCCATATCTTCGTCAAAAATTGCCCCATTTCAATTATAAAGGTGTTTTTAGAATTCACTTGATCTTTGAAACAAAACTGCATTAAAATAATTTGACTTCCGACTCATCTAAGAAAGATATTAAGAAATATTCTTCGAATAATAGAAAATATATGGAAAGCATTAAATAGGGTCTACCTTGAAATAAATGGCCATATCTTCGTCCAAAATTGCCCCATTTCAATTATAAAGGTGTTTTTAGAATTCACTCGATCTTTGGAACAAAACTGCATTAAAATAATTTGACTTCCGACTCATCTAAGAAAGATATTAAGGGATATTCTTCGATAAATAGAAAATATATGGAAAGCATTAAATAGGGTCTACCTTGAAATAAATGGCCATATCTTCGTCAAAAATTGCCCCATTTCAATTATAAAGAAGTTTTTGGAATTCGCTCGATCTTTGGAACAAAACTGCATTAAAATAATTTGACTTCCGACTCATCTAAGAAAGATATTAAGGGATATTCTTCGAATAATAAAAAATATATGGAAAGCATTAAATAGGGTCTACCTTGAAATAAATGGCCGTATCTTCGTCAAAAATTGCCACATTTCAATTATAAAGGTGTTTTTAGAATTCACTCGATCTTTGGAACAAAACTGCATTAAAATAATTTGACTTCCGACTCATCTAAGAAAGATATTAAGGGATATTCTTCGATAAATAGAAAATATATGGAAAGCATTAAATAGGGTCTACCTTGAAATAAATGGCCATATCTTCGTCTAAAATTGCCCGATTTCAATTATAAAGGTGTTTTTAGAATTCACTCAATCTTTGGAACAAAACTGCATTAAAATAATTTGACTTCCGACTCATCTAAGAAAGATATTAAGGGATATTGTTCGATTAACAGAAAATATATGGAAAGCATTAAATAGGGTCTACCTTGAAATAAATGGCCATATCTTCGTCCAAAATTGCCCCATTTCAATTATAAAGGTGTTTTTAGAATTCACTCGATCTTTGGAACAAAACTGCTTTAAAATAATTTGACTTCCGACTCATCTAAGAAAGATATTAAGGGATATTCTTCGATAAATAGAAAATATATGGAAAGCATTAAATAGGGTCTACCTTGAAATAAATGGCCATATCTTCGTCAAAAATTGCCCCATTTCAATTATAAAGGTGTTTTTAGAATTCGCTCGATCTTTGGAACAAAACTGCATTAAAATAATTTGACGTGCGACTCATCTAAGAAAGATATTAGGGGATATTCTTCGAATTATAGAAAATATATGGAAAGCATTAAATAGGGTCTACCTTGAAATAAATGGCCATATCTTCGTCCAAAATTGCCCCATTTCAATTATAAAGGTGTTTTTAGAATTCACTTGATCTTTGAAACAAAACTGCATTAAAATAATTTGACTTCCTGACTCATCTAAGAAAGATATTAAGAAATATTCTTCGAATAATAGAAAATATATGGAAAGCATTAAATAGGGTCTACCTTGAAATAAATGGCCGTATCTTCGTCAAAAATTGACACATTTCAATTATAAAGGTGTTTTTAGAATTCACTTGATCTTTGGAACAAAACTGCATTAAAATAATTTGACTTCCGACTCATCTAAGAAAGATATTAAGGGATATTCTTCGATAAATAGAAAATATATGGAAAGCATTAAATTGGGTCTACCTTGAAATAAATGGCCATATCTTCGTCAAAAATTGCCCCATTTCAATTATAAAGGTGTTTTTAGAATTCAATCGATCTTTGGAACAAAACTGCATTAAAATAATTTGACTTCCGACTCATCTAAGAAAGATATTAAGAGATATTCTTCGATTAATAGAAAATATAAGGCAAACATTAAATATGGTCAACCTTGAAATAAATGGCCATATCTTTGTCTAAAATTGACCCATTTTAGTTATAAAGGTGTTTTTAGAATTCACTCAATCTTTGGAACATAACTGCATTAAAATAATTTGACTTCCTGTCATCTAAGAAAGATATTAAGAGATATTCTTCGATTAATAGAAAATATAAGGCAAACATTAAATAGGGTCAACCTTGAAATAAATGGCCATATCTTTGTCTACAATTGCCCCATTTCAATTATAAAGGTGTTTTTAGAATTCTCTCGATCTTTGGAACAAAACTGCATTAAAATAATTTGACTTCCGACTCATCTAAGAAAGATATTAAGGGATATTGTTGATTAACAGAAAATATATGGAAAGCATTAAATAGGGTCTACCTTGAAATAAATGGCCATATCTTCGTCAAAAATTGCCCCATTTCAATTATAAAGGTGTTTTTAGAATTCAATCGATCTTTGAAACAAAACTGCATTAAAATAATTTGACTTTCGACTCATCTAAGAAAGATATTAAGGGATATTGTTGATTAACAGAAAATATATGGAAAGCATTAAATAGGGTCTACCTTGAAATAAATGGCCATTTCTTCGTCCAAAATTGCCCCATTTCAATTATAAAGGTGTTTTTAGAATTCACTTGATCTTTGAAACAAAACTGCATTAAAATAATTTGACTTCCTGTCATCTAAGAAAGATATTAAGGGATATTCTTCGAATAATAGAAAATATATGGAAAGCATTAAATAGGGTCTACCTTGAAATAAATGGCCATATCTTCGTCAAAAATTGCCCCATTTCAATTATAAAGGTGTTTTTAGAATTCACTTGATCTTTGAAACAAAACTGCATTAAAATAATTTGACTTTCGACTCATCTAAGAAAGATATTAAGAAATATTCTTCGAATAATAGAAAATATATGGAAAGCATTAAATAGGGTCTACCTTGAAATAAATGGCCATATCTTCGTCCAAAATTGCCACATTTCAATTATAAAGGTGTTTTTAGAATTCACTCGATCTTTGGAACAAAACTGTATTAAAATAATTTGACTTCCGACTCATCTAAGAAAGATATTAAGGGATATTCTTCGATAAATAGAAAATATATGGAAAGCATTAAATAGGGTCTACCTTGAAATAAATGGCCATATCTTCGTCAAAAATTGCCCCATTTCAATTATAAAGAAGTTTTTGGAATTCGCTCGATCTTTGGAACAAAACTGCATTAAAATAATTTGACTTCCGACTCATCTAAGAAAGATATTAAGGGATATTCTTCGAATAATAAAAAATATATGGAAAGCATTAAATAGGGTCTACCTTGAAATAAATGGCCGTATCTTCGTCAAAAATTGCCACATTTCAATTATAAAGGTGTTTTTAGAATTCACTCGATCTTTGGAACAAAACTGCATTAAAATAATTTGACTTCCGACTCATCTAAGAAAGATATTAAGGGATATTCTTCGATAAATAGAAAATATATGGAAAGCATTAAATAGGGTCTACCTTGAAATAAATGGCCATATCTTTGTCTAAAATTGCCCGATTTCAATTATAAAGGTGTTTTTAGAATTCACTCAATCTTTGGAACAAAACTGCATTAAAATAATTTGACTTCCGACTCATCTAAGAAAGATATTAAGGGATATTGTTGATTAACAGAAAATATATGGAAAGCATTAAATAGGGTCTACCTTGAAATAAATGGCCATATCTTCGTCCAAAATTGCCCCATTTCAATTATAAAGGTGTTTTTAGAATTCACTCGATCTTTGGAACAAAACTGCTTTAAAATAATTTGACTTCCGACTCATCTAAGAAAGATATTAAGGGATATTCTTCGATAAATAGAAAATATATGGAAAGCATTAAATAGGGTCTACCTTGAAATAAATGGCCATATCTTCGTCAAAAATTGCCCCATTTCAATTATAAAGAAGTTTTTAGAATTCGCTCGATCTTTGGAACAAAACTGCATTAAAATAATTTGACGTGCGACTCATCTAAGAAAGATATTAGGGGATATTCTTCGAATTATAGAAAATATATGGAAAGCATTAAATAGGGTCTACCTTGAAATAAATGGCCATATCTTCGTCCAAAATTGCCCCATTTCAATTATAAAGGTGTTTTTAGAATTCACTTGATCTTTGAAACAAAACTGCATTAAAATAATTTGACTTCCTGTCATCTAAGAAAGATATTAAGAAATATTCTTCGAATAATAGAAAATATATGGAAAGCATTAAATAGGGTCTACCTTGAAATAAATGGCCGTATCTTCGTCAAAAATTGACACATTTCAATTATAAAGGTGTTTTTAGAATTCACTTGATCTTTGGAACAAAACTGCATTAAAATAATTTGACTTCCGACTCATCTAAGAAAGATATTAAGGGATATTCTTCGATAAATAGAAAATATATGGAAAGCATTAAATTGGGTCTACCTTGAAATAAATGGCCATATCTTCGTCAAAAATTGCCCCATTTCAATTATAAAGGTGTTTTTAGAATTCAATCGATCTTTGGAACAAAACTGCATTAAAATAATTTGACTTCCGACTCATCTAAGAAAGATATTAAGAGATATTCTTCGATTAATAGAAAATATAAGGCAAACATTAAATAGGGTCAACCTTGAAATAAATGGCCATATCTTTGTCTAAAATTGCCCCATTTCAATTATAAAGGTGTTTTTAGAATTCACTCAATCTTTGGAACATAACTGCATTAAAATAATTTGACTTCCTGTCATCTAAGAAAGATATTAAGAGATATTCTTCGATTAATAGAAAATATAAGGCAAACATTAAATAGGGTCAACCTTGAAATAAATGGCCATATCTTTGTCTACAATTGCCCCATTTCAATTATAAAGGTGTTTTTAGAATTCACTCAATCTTTGGAACAAAACTGCATTAAAATAATTTGACTTTCGACTCATCTAAGAAAGATATTAAGGGATATTGTTGATTAACAGAAAATATATGGAAAGCATTAAATAGGGTCTACCTTGAAATAAATGGCCATTTCTTCGTCCAAAATTGCCCCATTTCAATTATAAAGGTGTTTTTAGAATTCACTCGGTCTTTGGAACAAAACTGCATTAAAATAATTTGACTTGCGACTCATCTAAGAAAGATATTAAGGGATATTCTTCGAATTATAGAAAATATATGGAAAGCATTAAATAGGGTCTACCTTGAAATAAATGGCCATATCTTCGTCAAAAATTGCCCCATTTCAATTATAAAGGTGTTTTTAGAATTCACTTGATCTTTGAAACAAAACTGCATTAAAATAATTTGACTTCCTGTCATCTAAGAAAGATATTAAGAGATATTCTTCGACTAATAGAAAATATAAGGCAAACATTAAATAGGGTCAACCTTGAAATAAATGGCCATATCTTTGTCTAAAATTGCCCCATTTCAATTATAAAGGTGTTTTTAGAATTCACTCAATCTTTGGAACAAAACTGCATTAAAATAATTTGACTTTCGACTCATCTAAGAAAGATATTAAGGGATATTGTTGATTAACAGAAAATATATGGAAAGCATTAAATAGGGTCTACCTTGAAATAAATGGCCATTTCTTCGTCCAAAATTGCCCCATTTCAATTATAAAGGTGTTTTTAGAATTCACTCAGTCTTTGGAACAAAACTGCATTAAAATAATTTGACTTTCGACTCATCTAAGAAAGATATTAAGGGATATTGTTGATTAACAGAAAATGTATGGAAAGCATTAAATAGGGTCTATCTTGAAATAAATGGCCATTTCTTCGTCCTAAATTGCCCCATTTCAATTATAAAGGTGTTTTTAGAATTCACTTGATCTTTGAAACAAAACTGCATTAAAATAATTTGACTTCCTGTCATCTAAGAAAGATATTAAGAAATATTCTTCGAATAATAGAAAATATATGGAAAGCATTAAATAGGGTCTACCTTGAAATAAATGGCCATATCTTCGTCAAAAATTGCCCCATTTCAATTATAAAGAAGTTTTTTGGAATTCGCTCGATCTTTGGAACAAAACTGCATTAAAATAATTTGACTTCCGACTCATCTAAGAAAGATATTAAGGGATATTCTTCGAATAATAGAAAATATATGGAAAGCATTAAATAGGGTCTACCTTGAAATAAATGGCCGTATCTTCGTCAAAAATTGCCACATTTCAATTATAAAGGTGTTTTTAGAATTCACTCGATCTGTGGAACAAAACTGCATTAAAATAATTTGACTTCCGACTCATCTAAAAAAGATATTAAGGGATATTCTTCGATAAATAGAAAATATATGGAAAGCATTAAATAGGGTCTACCTTGAAATAAATCGCCATATCTTTGTCTAAAATTGCCCCATTTCAATTATAAAGGTGTTTTTAGAATTCACTCAATCTTTGGAACAAAACTGCATTAAAATAATTTGACTTTCGACTCATCTAAGAAAGATATTAAGGGATATTGTTGATTAACAGAAAATATATGGAAAGCATTAAATAGGGTCTACCTTGAAATAAATGGCCATTTCTTCGTCCAAAATTGCCCCATTTCAATTATAAAGGTGTTTTTAGAATTCACTCGGTCTTTGGAACAAAACTGCATTAAAATAATTTGACTTCCGACTCATCTAAGAAAGATATTAAGGGATATTGTTGATTAACAGAAAATATATGGAAAGCATTAAATAGGGTCTACCTTGAAAGAAATGGCCATATCTTCGTCAAAAATTGCCCCATTTCAATTATAAAGGTGTTTTTAGAATTCACTCGATCTTTGGAACAAAACTGCATTAAAATAATTTGACTTCCGACTCATCTAAGAAAGATATTAAGGGATATTCTTTGATAAATAGAAAATATATGGAAAGCATTAAATAGGGTCTACCTTGAAATAAATGGCCATATCTTCGTCAAAAATTGCCCCATTTCAATTATAAAGGTGTTTTTAGAATTCACTCGATCTTTGAAACAAAACTGCATTAAAATAATTTGACTTCCTGTCATCTAAGAAAGATATTAAGAAATATTCTTCGAATAATAGAAAATATATGGAAAGCATTAAATAGGGTCTACCTTGAAATAAATGGCCATAGCTTCGTCAAAAATTGCCCCATTTCAATTATAAAGGTGTTTTTAGAATTCACTTGATCTTTGAAACAAAACTGCATTAAAATAATTTGACTTTCGACTCATCTAAGAAAGATATTAAGAAATATTCTTCGAATAATAGAAAATATATGGAAAGCATTAAATAGGGTCTACCTTGAAATAAATGGCCATATCTTCGTCCAAAATTGCCACATTTCAATTATAAAGGTGTTTTTAGAATTCACTCGATCTTTGGAACAAAACTGCATTAAAATAATTTGACTTCCGACTCATCTAAGAAAGATATTAAGGGATATTCTTCGATAAATAGAAAATATATGGAAAGCATTAAATAGGGTCTACCTTGAAATAAATGGCCATATCTTCGTCAAAAATTGCCCCATTTCAATTATAAAGAAGTTTTTGGAATTCGCTCGATCTTTGGAACAAAACTGCATTAAAATAATTTGACTTCCGACTCATCTAAGAAAGATATTAAGGGATATTCTTCGAATAATAGAAAATATATGGAAAGCATTAAATAGGGTCTACCTTGAAATAAATGGCCGTATCTTCGTCAAAAATTGCCACATTTCAATTATAAAGGTGTTTTTAGAATTCACTCGATCTTTGGAACAAAACTGCATTAAAATAATTTGACTTCCGACTCATCTAAGAAAGATATTAAGGGATATTCTTCGATAAATAGAAAATATATGGAAAGCATTAAATAGGGTCTACCTTGAAATAAATGGCCATATCTTTGTCTAAAATTGCCCCATTTCAATTATAAAGGTGTTTTTAGAATTCACTCAATCTTTGGAACAAAACTGCATTAAAATAATTTGACTTCCGACTCATCTAAGAAAGATATTAAGGGATATTGTTGATTAACAGAAAATATATGGAAAGCATTAAATAGGGTCTACCTTGAAATAAATGGCCATATCTTCGTCCAAAATTGCCCCATTTCAATTATAAAGGTGTTTTTAGAATTCACTCGATCTTTGGAACAAAACTGCTTTAAAATAATTTGACTTCCGACTCATCTAAGAAAGATATTAAGGGATATTCTTCGATAAATAGAAAATATATGGAAAGCATTAAATAGGGTCTACCTTGAAATAAATGGCCATATCTTCGTCAAAAATTGCCCCATTTCAATTATAAAGAAGTTTTTAGAATTCGCTCGATCTTTGGAACAAAACTGCATTAAAATAATTTGACGTGCGACTCATCTAAGAAAGATATTAGGGGATATTCTTCGAATAATAGAAAATATATGGAAAGCATTAAATAGGGTCTACCTTGAAATAAATGGCCATATCTTCGTCCAAAATTGCCCCATTTCAATTATAAAGGTGTTTTTAGAATTCACTTGATCTTTGAAACAAAACTGCATTAAAATAATTTGACTTCCTGTCATCTAAGAAAGATATTAAGAAATATTCTTCGAATAATAGAAAATATATGGAAAGCATTAAATAGGGTCTACCTTGAAATAAATGGCCATATCTTCGTCAAAAATTGACACATTTCAATTATAAAGGTGTTTTTAGAATTCACTCGATCTTTGGAACAAAACTGCATTAAAATAATTTGACTTCCGACTCATCTAAGAAAGATATTAAGGGATATTCTTCGATAAATAGAAAATATATGGAAAGCATTAAATTGGGTCTACCTTGAAATAAATGGCCATATCTTCGTCAAAAATTGCCCCATTTCAATTATAAAGGTGTTTTTAGAATTCAATCGATCTTTGGAACAAAACTGCATTAAAATAATTTGACTTCCGACTCATCTAAGAAAGATATTAAGAGATATTCTTCGATTAATAGAAAATATAAGGCAAACATTAAATAGGGTCAACCTTGAAATAAATGGCCATATCTTTGTCTAAAATTGCCCCATTTCAATTATAAAGGTGTTTTTAGAATTCACTCAATCTTTGGAACATAACTGCATTAAAATAATTTGACTTCCTGTCATCTAAGAAAGATATTAAGAGATATTCTTCGATTAATAGAAAATATAAGGCAAACATTAAATAGGGTCAACCTTGAAATAAATGGCCATATCTTTGTCTAAAATTGCCCCATTTCAATTATAAAGGTGTTTTTAGAATTCACTCAATCTTTGGAACAAAACTGCATTAAAATAATTTGACTTTCGACTCATCTAAGAAAGATATTAAGGGATATTGTTGATTAACAGAAAATATATGGAAAGCATTAAATAGGGTCTACCTTGAAATAAATGGCCATTTCTTCGTCCAAAATTGCCCCATTTCAATTATAAAGGTGTTTTTAGAATTCACTCGGTCTTTGGAATAAAACTGCATTAAAATAATTTGACTTGCGACTCATCTAAGAAAGATATTAAGGGATATTCTTCGAATTATAGAAAATATATGGAAAGCATTAAATAGGGTCTACCTTGAAATAAATGGCCATATCTTCGTCAAAAATTGCCCCATTTCAATTATAAAGAAGTTTTTAGAATTCGCTCGATCTTTGGAACAAAACTGCATTAAAATAATTTGACTTGCGACTCATCTAAGAAAGATATTAAGGGATATTCTTCGAATTATAGAAAATATATGGAAAGCATTAAATAGGGTCTACCTTGAAATAAATGGCCATATCTTCGTCAAAAATTGCCCCATTTCAATTATAAAGGTGTTTTTAGAATTCACTTGATCTTTGAAACAAAACTGCATTAAAATAATTTGACTTCCTGTCATCTAAGAAAGATATTAAGAGATATTCTTCGACTAATAGAAAATATAAGGCAAACATTAAATAGGGTCAACCTTGAAATAAATGGCCATATCTTTGTCTAAAATTGCCCCATTTCAATTATAAAGGTGTTTTTAGAATTCACTCAATCTTTGGAACAAAACTGCATTAAAATAATTTGACTTTCGACTCATCTAAGAAAGATATTAAGGGATATTGTTGATTAACAGAAAATATATGGAAAGCATTAAATAGGGTCTACCTTGAAATAAATGGCCATTTCTTCGTCCAAAATTGCCCCATTTCAATTATAAAGGTGTTTTTAGAATTCACTCAGTCTTGGAACAAAACTGCATTAAAATAATTTGACTTTCGACTCATCTAAGAAAGATATTAAGGGATATTGTTGATTAACAGAAAATGTATGGAAAGCATTAAATAGGGTCTACCTTGAAATAAATGGCCATTTCTTCGTCCTAAATTGCCCCATTTCAATTATAAAGGTGTTTTTAGAATTCACTTGATCTTTGAAACAAAACTGCATTAAAATAATTTGACTTCCTGTCATCTAAGAAAGATATTAAGAAATATTCTTCGAATAATAGAAAATATATGGAAAGCATTAAATAGGGTCTACCTTGAAATAAATGGCCATATCTTCGTCAAAAATTGCCCCATTTCAATTATAAAGGTGTTTTTAGAATTCACTTGATCTTTGAAACAAAACTGCATTAAAATAATTTGACTTCCTGTCATCTAAGAAAGATATTAAGAAATATTCTTCGAATAATAGAAAATATATGGAAAGCATTAAATAGGGTCTACCTTGAAATAAATGGCCATATCTTCGTCCAAAATTGCCACATTTCAATTATAAAGGTGTTTTTAGAATTCACTCGATCTTTGGAACAAAACTGCATTAAAATAATTTGACTTCCGACTCATCTAAGAAAGATATTAAGGGATATTCTTCGATAAATAGAAAATATATGGAAAGCATTAAATAGGGTCTACCTTGAAATAAATGGCCATATCTTCGTCAAAAATTGCCCCATTTCAATTATAAAGAAGTTTTTGGAATTCGCTCGATCTTTGGAACAAAACTGCATTAAAATAATTTGACTTCCGACTCATCTAAGAAAGATATTAACGGGATATTCTTCGAATAATAGAAAATATATGGAAAGCATTAAATAGGGTCTACCTTGAAATAAATGGCCGTATCTTCGTCAAAATTGCCACATTTCAATTATAAAGTGTTTTAGATTCACTCGATCTGTGGAACAAAACTGCATAAAATATTTGACTTCCGACTCATCTAAAAAAGATATTAAGGGATATTCTTCGATAAATAGAAAATATATGGAAAGCATTAAATAGGGTCTACCTTGAAATAAATCGCCATATCTTTGTCTAAAATTGCCCCATTTCAATTATAAAGGTGTTTTTAGAATTCACTCAATCTTTGGAACAAAACTGCATTAAAATAATTTGACTTTCGACTCATCTAAGAAAGATATTAAGGGATATTGTTGATTAACAGAAAATATATGGAAAGCATTAAATAGGGTCTACCTTGAAATAAATGGCCATTTCTTCGTCCAAAATTGCCCCATTTCAATTATAAAGGTGTTTTTAGAATTCACTCGGTCTTTGGAACAAAACTGCATTAAAATAATTTGACTTCCGACTCATCTAAGAAAGATATTAAGGGATATTGTTGATTAACAGAAAATATATGGAAAGCATTAAATAGGGTCTACCTTGAAATAAATGGCCATATCTTCGTCCAAAATTGCCCCATTTCAATTATAAAGGTGTTTTTAGAATTCACTCAATCTTTGGAACAAAACTGCATTAAAATAATTTGACTTCCAACTCATCTAAGAAAGATATTAAGGGATATTCTTCGATAAATAGAAAATATATGGAAAGCATTAAATAGGGTCTACCTTGAAATAAATGGCCATATCTTCGTCAAAAATTGCCCCATTTCAATTATAAAGGTGTTTTTAGAATTCACTTGATCTTTGAAACAAAACTGCATTAAAATAATTTGACTTCCTGTCATCTAAGAAAGATATTAAGAAATATTCTTCGAATAATAGAAAATATATGGAAAGCATTAAATAGGGTCTACCTTGAAATAAATGGCCGTATCTTCGTCAAAAATTGCCACATTTCAATTATAAAGATGTTTTTACAATTCACTCGATCTTTGGAACAAAACTGCATTAAAATAATTTGACTTCCGACTCATCTAAGAAAGATATTAAGGGATATTCTTCGATAAATAGAAAATATATGGAAAGCATTAAATAGGGTCTACCTTGAAATAAATGGCCATATCTTCGTCAAAAATTGCCCCATTTCAATTATAAAGGTGTTTTTAGAATTCACTCGATCTTTGGAACAAAACTGCATTAAAATAATTTGACTTCCGACTCATCTAAGAAAGATATTAAGAGATATTCTTCGATTAATAGAAAATATAAGGCAAACATTAAATAGGGTCAACCTTGAAATAAATGGCCATATCTTCGTCTAAAATTGCCCCATTTCAATTATAAAGGTGTTTTTAGAATTCACTTGATCTTTGAAACAAAACTGCATTAAAATAATTTGACTTGCGACTCATCTAAGAAAGATATTAAGGGATATTCTTCGATAAATAGAAAATATATGGAAAGCATTAAATAGGGTCTACCTTGAAATAAATGGCCATATCTTCGTCAAAAATTGCCCCATTTCAATTATAAAGAAGTTTTTGGAATTCGCTCGATCTTTGGTAACAAAACTGCATTAAAATAGTTTGACTTCCGACTCATCTAAGAAAGATATTAAGGGATATTCTTCGAATAATAGAAAATATATGGAAAGCATTAAATAGGGTCTACCTTGAAATAAATGGCCATATCTTCGTCAAAAATTGCCACATTTCAATTATAAAGGTGTTTTTAGAATTCACTCGATCTTTGGAACAAAACTGCATTAAAATAATTTGACTTCCGACTCATCTAAGAAAGATATTAAGGGATATTCTTCGATAAATAGAAAATATATGGAAAGCAATAAATACGGTCTACCTTGAAATAAATGGCCATATCTTCGTCAAAAATTGCCCCATTTCAATTATAAAGGTGTTTTTAGAATTCACTCAATCTTTGGAACAAAACTGCATTAAAATAGATTGACTTCCGACTCATCTAAGAAAGATATTAAGGGATATTCTTACGAAATAAAAAAATAGAAAATATATGGAAAGCATTAAATAGGGTCTACCTTGAAATAAATGGCCATATCTTAACGTCAAGTCTTAAATTGCCCCATTTCAATTATAAAGAAGTTTTTGGAATTCATAAGCTCGATCTTTTGTAAACAACAATTTAAAAAAATTTTAATTCTCATCTTTAAAAAACTGCATTAAAATAGTTTGACTTCCGACTCATCTAAGAAAGATATTAAGGGATATTCTTCGAATAATAGAAAATATATGGAAAGCATTAAATAGGGTCTACCTTGAAATAAATGGCCATATCTTCGTCAAAAATTGCCACATTTCAATTATAAAGGTGTTTTTAGAATTCACTCGATCTTTGGAACAAAACTGCATTAAAATAATTTGACTTCCGACTCATCTAAGAAAGATATTAAGGGATATTCTTCGATAAATAGAAAATATATGGAAAGCAATAAATACGGTCTACCTTGAAATAAATGGCCATATCTTCGTCAAAAATTGCCCCATTTCAATTATAAAGGTGTTTTTAGAATTCACTCAATCTTTGGAACAAAACTGCATTAAAATAGATTGACTTCCGACTCATCTAAGAAAGATATTAAGGGATATTCTTCGAATAATAGAAAATATATGGAGAGCATTAAATAGGGTCTACCTTGAAATAAATGGCCATATCTTCGTCAAAAATTGCCCCATTTCAATTATAAAAAAGTTTTTGGAATTCGCTCGATCTTTGGAACAAAACTGCATTAAAATAGATTGACTTCCGACTCATCTAAGAAAGATATTAAGAGATATTCTTCGATTAATAGAAAATATAAGGCAAACATTAAATAGGGTCAACCTTGAAATAAATGGCCATATCTTTGTCTCAAATTGCCCCATTTCAATGATAGAGGTGTTTTTAGAATTCACTCAATGTTTGGAACAAAACTGCATTAAAATAATTTGACTTGCGACTCATCTAAGAAAGATATTAAGGGATATTCTTCGATAAATAGAAAATATATGGAAAGCATTAAATAGGGTCTACCATGAAATAAATGGCCATATCTTCGTCAAAAATTGCCCCATTTCAATTATAAAGGTGTTTTTAGAATTCACTTGATTTTTCAAACAAAACTGCATTAAAATAATTTGACTTCCGACTCATCTAAGAAAGATATTAAGGGATATTGTTGATTAACAGAAAATATATGGAAAGCATTAAATAGGGTCTACCTTGAAATAAATGGCCATTTCTTCGTCCAAAATTGCCCCATTTCAATTATAAAGGTGTTTTTAGAATTCACTCGATCTTTGGAACAAAACTGCATTAAAATAATTTGACTTCCGACTCATCTAAGAAAGATATTAAGGGATATTCTTCGATTAATAGAAAATATTAGGCAAACATTAAATAGGGCCAACCTTGAAATAAATGGCCATATCTTTGTCTCAAATTGCCCCATTTCAATTATAAAGGTGTTTTTAGAATTCTTTGGAACAAAACTGCATTAAAATAATTTGACTTGCGACTCATCTAAGAAAGATATTAAGGGATATTTTTCGAATAATAGAAAATATATGGGAAGCATTAAATAGGGTCTACGTTGAAATAAATGGCCATATCTTCGTCAAAAATTGCCACATTTCAATTATAAAGGTGTTTTTAGAATTCGCTCGATCTTTGTAACAAAACTGCATTAAAATAATTTAACTTCCGACTCATCTAAGAAAGATATTAAGGGATATTCTTCGATAAATAGAAAATATATGGAAAGCATTAAATAGGGTCTACCATGAAATAAATGGCCATATCTTCGTCAAAAATTGCCCCATTTTAATTATAAAGGTGTTTTTAGAATTTAATCGATCTTTGGAACAAAACTGCATTAAAATAATTTGACTTCCGACTCATCTAAGAAAGATATTAAGGGATATTGTTGATTAACAGAAAATATATGGAAAGCATTAAATAGGGTCTACCTTGAAATAAATGGCCATATCTTCGTCCAAAATTGCCCCATTTCAATTATAAAGGTGTTTTTAGAATTCACTCGATCTTTGGAACAAAACTGCATTAAAATAATTTGACTTCCGACTCATCTAAGAAAGATATTAAGGGATATTCTTCGATAAATAGAAAATATATGGAAAGCATTAAATAGGGTCTACCTTGAAATAAATGGCCATATCTTCGTCAAAAATTGCCCCATTTCAATTATAAAGAAGTTTTTGGAATTCGCTCGATCTTTGGAACAAAACTGCATTAAAATAATTTGACTTCCGACTCATCTAAGAAAGATATTAAGGGATATTCTTCGAATAATAGAAAATATATGGAAAGCATTAAATAGGGTCTACCTTGAAATAAATGGCCATATCTTCGTCCAAAATTGCCACATTTCAATTATAAAGGTGTTTTTAGAATTCACTCGATCTTTGGAACAAAACTGCATTAAAATAATTTGACTTCCGACTCATCTAAGAAAGATATTAAGGGATATTCTTCGATAAATAGAAAATATATGGAAAGCATTAAATAGGGTCTACCATGAAATAAATGGCCATATCTTCGTCAAAAATTGCCCCATTTCAATTATAAAGGTGTTTTTAGAATTCACTTGATCTTTCAAACAAAACTGCTTTAAAATAATTTGACTTCCGACTCATCTAAGAAAGATATTAAGGAATATTCTTCGATAAATAGAAAATATATGGAAAGCATTAAATAGGGTCTACCTTGAAATAAATGGCCATATCTTCGTCAAAAATTGCCCCATTTCAATTATAAAGGTGTTTTTATAATTCAATCGATCTTTGAAACAAAACTGCATTAAAATAATTTGACTTCCGACTCATCTAAGAAAGATATTAAGGGATATTCTTCGATAAATAGAAAATATATGGAAAGCATTAAATAGGGTCTACCTTGAAATAAATGGCCATATCTTCGTCCAAAATTGCCCCATTTCAATTATAGAGGTGTTTTTAGAATTCACTCAATCTTTGAAACAAAACTGCATTAAAATAATTTGACTTCCGTTCATCTAAGAAAGATATTAAGGGATATTCTTCGAATAATAGAAAATATATGGAAAGCATTAAATAGGGCCAACCTTGAAATAAATGGCCATATCTTTGTCTCAAATTGCCCCATTTCAATTATAGAGGTGTTTTTAGAATTCACTCGATCTTTGGAACAGAACTGCATTAAAATAATTTGACTTGCGACTCATCTAAGAAAGATATTAAGAAATATTCTTCGAATAATAGAAAATATATGGAAAGCATTAAATAGGGTCTACCTTGAAATAAATGGCCATATCTTCGTCAAAAATTGCCACATTTCAATTATAAAGGTGTTTTTAGAATTCACTCGATCTTTGGAACAAAACTGCATTAAAATAATTAGACTTCCGACTCATCTAAGAAAGATATTAAGAGATATTCTTCGATTAATAGAAAATATATGGAAAGCATTAAATAGGGTCTACCATGAAATAAATGGCCATATCTTCGTCAAAAATTGCCACATTTCAATTATAAAGGTGTTTTTAGAATTCACTCGATCTTTGGAACAAAACTGCATTAAAATAATTTGACTTCCGACACATCCAAGAAAGATATTAAGGGATATTCTTCGAATAATGGAAAATATATGGAAAGCATTAAATAGGGTCTACCTTGAAATAAATGGCCATATCTTCGTCAAAAATTGCCCCATTTCAATTATAAAGGTGTTTTTAGAATTCTTTGGAACAAAACTGCATTAAAATAGATTGACTTCCGACTCATCTAAGAAAGATATTAAGGGATATTCTTCGATAAATAGAAAATATATGGAAAGCATTAAATAGGGTCTACCTTGAAATAAATGGCCATATCTTCGTCAAAAATTGCCCCATTTCAATTATAAAGGTGCTTTTAGAATTCACTCGATCTTTGGAACAAAACTGCATTAAAATAATTTGACTTTCGACTCGTCTAAAAAAGATATTAAGAGATATTCTTCAATTAATAGAAAATATAAGGCAAACATTAAATAGGGTCAACCTTGAAATAAATGGCCATATCTTTGTCTCAAATTGCCCCATTTCAATTATAGAGGTGTTTTTAGAATTCACTCGATCTTTGGAACAAAACTGCATTAAAATAAATTGACTTCCGTTTCATCTAAGAAAGATATTAAGGGATATTCTTCGATAAATAGAAAATATATGGAAAGCATTAAATAGGGTCTACCTTGAAATAAATGGCCATATCTTCGTCAAAAATTGCCCCATTTCAATTATAAAGAAGTTTTTGGAATTCGCTCGATCTTTGGAACAAAACTGCATTAAAATAATTTGACTTCCGATTCATCTAAGAAAGATATTAAGGGATATTCTTCGATAAATAGAAAATATATGGAAAGCATTAAATAGGGTCTACCTTGAAATAAATGGCCATATCTTCGTCAAAAATTGCCCCATTTCAATTATAAAGGTGTTTTTATAATTCAATCGATCTTTGAAACAAAACTGCATTAAAATAATTTGACTTCCGACTCATCTAAGAAAGATATTAAGAGATATTCTTCGATTAATAGAAAATATATGGAAAGCATTAAATAGGGTCTACCATGAAATAAATGGCCATATCTTCGTCAAAAATTGCCACATTTCAATTATAAAGGTGTTTTTAGAATTCACTCGATCTTTGGAACAAAACTGCATTAAAATAATTTGACTTCCGACACATCCAAGAAAGATATTAAGGGATATTCTTCGAATAATGGAAAATATATGGAAAGCATTAAATAGGGTCTACCTTGAAATAAATGGCCATATCTTCGTCAAAAATTGCCCCATTTCAATTATAAAGGTGTTTTTAGAATTCTTTGGAACAAAACTGCATTAAAATAGATTGACTTCCGACTCATCTAAGAAAGATATTAAGGGATATTCTTTGATAAATAAAAAATATATGGAAAGCATTAAATAGGGTCTACCTTGAAATAAATGGCCATATCTTCGTCAAAAATTGCCCCATTTCAATTATAAATGTGTTTTTGGAATTCACTTGATCTTTGGAACAAAACTGCATTAAAATAATTTGACTTCCGACTCATCTAAGAAAGATATTAAGAGATATTGTTCGATTAATAGAAAATATAAGGCAAACATTAAATAGGGTCAACCTTGAACTAAATGGCCATATCTTTGTCTCAAATTGCCCCATTTCAATTATAGAGGTGTTTTTAGAATTCAATTGATTTTTGGAACAAAACTGCATTAAAATAATTTGACTTCCGTTTCATCTAAGAAAGATATTAAGGGATATTCTTCGATAAATAGAAAATATATGGAAAGCATTAAATAGGGTCTACCTTGAAATAAATGGCCATATCTTCGTCAAAAATTGCCCCATTTCAATTATAAAGAAGTTTTTGGAATTCGCTCGATCTTTGGAACAAAACTGCATTAAAATAATTTGACTTCCGATTCATCTAAGAAAGATATTAAGGGATATTCTTCGATAAATAGAAAATATATGGAAAGCATTAAATAGGGTCTACCTTGAAATAAATGGCCATATCTTCGGCCAAAATTGCCACATTTCAATTATAAAGGTGTTTTTAGAATTCACTCGATCTTTGGAACAAAACTGCATTAAAATAATTTGACTTCCGACTCATCTAAGAAAGATATTAAGGGATATTCTTCGATAAATAGAAAATATATGGAAAGCATTAAATAGGGTCTACCATGAAATAAATGGCCATATCTTCGTCAAAAATTGCCCCATTTCAATTATAAAGGTGTTTTTAGAATTCACTTGATCTTTCAAACAAAACTGCTTTAAAATAATTTGACTTCCGACTCATCTAAGAAAGATATTAAGGAATATTCTTCGATAAATAGAAAATATATGGAAAGCATTAAATAGGGTCTACCTTGAAATAAATGGCCATATCTTCGTCAAAAATTGCCCCATTTCAATTATAAAGGTGTTTTTATAATTCAATCGATCTTTGAAACAAAACTGCATTAAAATAATTTGACTTCCGACTCATCTAAGAAAGATATTAAGGGATATTCTTCGATAAATAGAAAATATATGGAAAGCATTAAATAGGGTCTACCTTGAAATAAATGGCCATATCTTCGTCAAAAATTGCCCCATTTCAATTATAGAGGTGTTTTTAGAATTCACTCAATCTTTGAAACAAAACTGCATTAAAATAATTTGACTTCCGTTCATCTAAGAAAGATATTAAGGGATATTCTTCGAATAATAGAAAAGATATGGAAAGCATTAAATAGGGTCTACCTTGAAATAAATGGCCATATCTTCGTCAAAAATTGCCACATTTCAATTATAAAGGTGTTTTTAGAATTCACTCGATCTTTGGAACAAAACTGCATTAAAATAATTTGACTTCCGACTCGTCTAAGAAAGATATTAAGAGATATTCTTCAATTAACAGAAAATATATGGAAAGCATTAAATAGGGTCTACCTTGAAATAAATGGCCATATCTTCGTCCAAAATTGCCCCATTTCAATTATAAAGGTGTTTTTAGAATTCACTCGATCTTTGGAACAAAACTGCATTAAAATAATTTGACTTCCGACTCATCTAAGAAAGATATTAAGGGATATTCTTCGATAAATAGAAAATATATGGAAAGCATTAAATAGGGTCTACCTTGAAATAAATGGCCATATCTTCGTCAAAAATTGCCCCATTTCAATTATAAAGAAGTTTTTGGAATTCGCTCGATCTTTGGAACAAAACTGCATTAAAATAATTTGACTTCCGACTCATCTAAGAAAGATATTAAGGGATATTCTTCGAATAATAGAAAATATATGGAAAGCATTAAATAGGGTCTACCTTGAAATAAATGGCCATATCTTCGTCCAAAATTGCCACATTTCAATTAAAAAGGTGTTTTTAGAATTCACTCGATCTTTGGAACAAAACTGCATTAAAATAATTTGACTTCCGACTCATCTAAGAAAGATATTAAGGGATATTCTTCGATAAATAGAAAATATATGGAAAGCATTAAATAGGGTCTACCATGAAATAAATGGCCATATTTTCGTCAAAAATTGCCCCATTTCAATTATAAAGGTGTTTTTAGAATTCACTTGATCTTTCAAACAAAACTGCTTTAAAATAATTTGACTTCCGACTCATCTAAGAAAGATATTAAGGAATATTCTTCGATAAATAGAAAATATATGGAAAGCATTAAATAGGGTCTACCTTGAAATAAATGGCCATATCTTCGTCAAAAATTGCCCCATTTCAATTATAAAGGTGTTTTTATAATTCAATCGATCTTTGAAACAAAACTGCATTAAAATAATTTGACTTCCGACTCATCTAAGAAAGATATTAAGGGATATTCTTCGATAAATAGAAAATATATGGAAAGCATTAAATAGGGTCTACCTTGAAATAAATGGCCATATCTTCGTCAAAAATTGCCCCATTTCAATTATAGAGGTGTTTTTAGAATTCACTCAATCTTTGAAACAAAACTGCATTAAAATAATTTGACTTCCGTTCATCTAAGAAAGATATTAAGGGATATTCTTCGAATAATAGAAAAGATATGGAAAGCATTAAATAGGGTCTACCTTGAAATAAATGGCCATATCTTCGTCAAAAATTGCCACATTTCAATTATAAAGGTGTTTTTAGAATTCACTCGATCTTTGGAACAAAACTGCATTAAAATAATTTGACTTCCGACTCGTCTAAGAAAGATATTAAGAGATATTCTTCAATTAACAGAAAATATATGGAAAGCATTAAATAGGGTCTACCTTGAAATAAATGGCCATATCTTCGTCCAAAATTGCCCCATTTCAATTATAAAGGTGTTTTTAGAATTCACTCGATCTTTGGAACAAAACTGCATTAAAATAATTTGACTTCCGACTCATCTAAGAAAGATATTAAGGGATATTCTTCGATAAATAGAAAATATATGGAAAGCATTAAATAGGGTCTACCTTGAAATAAATGGCCATATCTTCGTCAAAAATTGCCCCATTTCAATTATAAAGAAGTTTTTGGAATTCGCTCGATCTTTGGAACAAAACTGCATTAAAATAATTTGACTTCCGACTCATCTAAGAAAGATATTAAGGGATATTCTTCGAATAATAGAAAATATATGGAAAGCATTAAATAGGGTCTACCTTGAAATAAATGGCCATATCTTCGTCCAAAATTGCCACATTTCAATTAAAAAGGTGTTTTTAGAATTCACTCGATCTTTGGAACAAAACTGCATTAAAATAATTTGACTTCCGACTCATCTAAGAAAGATATTAAGGGATATTCTTCGATAAATAGAAAATATATGGAAAGCATTAAATAGGGTCTACCATGAAATAAATGGCCATATTTTCGTCAAAAATTGCCCCATTTCAATTATAAAGGTGTTTTTAGAATTCACTTGATCTTTCAAACAAAACTGCTTTAAAATAATTTGACTTCCGACTCATCTAAGAAAGATATTAAGGAATATTCTTCGATAAATAGAAAATATATGGAAAGCATTAAATAGGGTCTACCTTGAAATAAATGGCCATATCTTCGTCAAAAATTGCCCCATTTCAATTATAAAGGTGTTTTTATAATTCAATCGATCTTTGAAACAAAACTGCATTAAAATAATTTGACTTCCGACTCATCTAAGAAAGATATTAAGGGATATTCTTCGATAAATAGAAAATATATGGAAAGCATTAAATAGGGTCTACCTTGAAATAAATGGCCATATCTTCGTCAAAAATTGCCCCATTTCAATTATAGAGGTGTTTTTAGAATTCTTTGGAACAAAACTGCATTAAAATAATTTGACTTCCGTTCATCTAAAAAAGATATTAAGGGATATTCTTCGAATAATAGAAAATATATGGAAAGCATTAAATAGGGTCTACCTTGAAATAAATGGCCATATCTTCGTCTCAAATTGCCCCATTTCAATTATAAAGGTGTTTTTAGAATTCACTCAATCTTTGGAACAAAACTGCATTAAAATAATTTGACTTCCGACTCATCTAAGAAAGATATTAAGGGATATTGTTGATTAACAGAAAATATATGGAAAGCATTAAATAGGGTCTACCTTGAAATAAATGGCCATTTCTTCGTCCAAAATTGCCCCATTTCAATTATAAAGGTGTTTTTAGAATTCACTCGATCTTTGGAACAAAACTGCATTAAAATAATTTGACTTCCGACTCATCTAAGAAAGATATTAAGGGATATTCTTCGATTAATAGAAAATATTAGGCACACATTAAATAGGGCCAACCTTGAAATAAATGGCCATATCTTTGTCTCAAATTGCCCCATTTCAATTATAGAGGCATTTTTTAGAATTCACTCAATCTTTGGAACAGAACTGCTTTAAAATAATTTGACTTCCGACTCATCTAAGAAAGATATTAAGAAATATTCTTCGAATAATAGAAAATATATGGAAAGCATTAAATAGGGTCTACCTTGAAATAAATGGCCATATCTTCGTCAAAAATTGCCACATTTCAATTATAAAGGTGTTTTTAGAATTCACTCGATCTTTGGAACAAAACTGCTTTAAACTAATTTGACTTCCGACTCATCTAAGAAAGATATTAAGAGATATTCTTCGATTAATAGAAAATATATGGAAAGCATTAAATAGGGTCTACCATGAAATAAATGGCCATATCTTCGTCAAAAATAGCCACATTTCAATTATAAAGGTGTTTTTAGAATTCACTCGATCTTTGGAACAAAACTGCATTAAAATAATTTGACTTCCGACACATCCAAGAAAGATATTAAGGGATATTCTTCGAATAATGGAAAATATATGGAAAGCATTAAATAGGGTCTACCTTGAAATAAATGGCCATATCTTCGTCAAAAATTGCCACATTTCAATTATAAAGGTGTTTTTAGAATTCACTCGATCTTTAGAACAAAACTGCATTAAAATAATTTGACTTCCGACTCATCTAAGAAAGATATTAAGGGATATTCTTCGAATAATAGAAAATATATGGAAAGCATTAAATAGGGTCTACCTTGAAATAAATGGCCATATCTTCGTCAAAAATTGCCACATTTCAATTATAAAGGTGTTTTTAGAATTCACTCGATCTTTGGAACAAAACTGCATTAAAATAATTTGACTTCCGACTCGTCTAAGAAAGATATTAAGAGATATTCTTCAATTAATAGAAAATATAAGGCAAACATTAAATAGGGTCAACCTTGAAATAAATGGCCATATCTTTGTCTCAAATTGCCCCATTTCAATTATAGAGGTGTTTTTAGAATTCACTCGATCTTTGGAACAAAACTGCATTAAAATAATTTGACTTCCGACTCATCTAAGAAAGATATTAAGGGATATTCTTCGATAAATAGAAAATATATGGAAAGCATTAAATAGGGTCTACCTTGAATAAATGGCCATATCTTCGTCTAAAATTGCCCCATTTCAATTATAAAGAAGTTTTTGGAATTCGCTCGATCTTTGAAACAAAACTGCATTAAAATAATTTGACTTCCGACTCATCTAAGAAAGATATTAAGGGATATTCTTCGAATAATAGAAAATATATGGAAAGCATTAAATAGGGTCTACCTTGAAATAAATGGCCATATCTTCGTCAAAAATTGCCCCATTTCAATTATAAAGGTGTTTTTAGAATTCACTCGATATTTGGAACAAAACTGCATTAAAATAATTTGACTTCCGACTCATCTAAGAAAGATATTAAGGGATATTCTTCGATAAATAGAAAATATATGGAAAGCATTAAATAGGGTCTACCTTGCAATAAATGGCCATATCTTCGTCAAAAATTGCCCTATTTCAACTATAAAGGTGTTTTTAGAATTCACTTGATCTTTGGAACAAAACTGCATTAAAATAGTTTGACTTCCGACTCATCTAAGAAAGATATTAAGGGATATTCTTCGATAAATAGAAAATATATGGAAAGCATTAAATAGGGTCTACCTTGAAATAAATGGCCATATCTTCGTCAAAAATTGCCCCATTTCAATTATAAAGAAGTTTTTGGAATTCGCTCGATCTTTGGAACAAAACTGCATTAAAATAATTTGACTTCCGACTCATCTAAGAAAGATATTAAGAGATATTCTTCGAATAATAGAAAATATATGGAAAGCATTAAATAGGGTCTACCTTGAAATAAATGGCCATATCTTCGTCAAAAAACGCCCCATTTCAATTATAAAGGTGTTTTTAGAATTCTTTGGAACAAAACTGCATTAAAATAATTTGACTTCCGACTCATCTAAGAAAGATATTAAGGGATATTCTTCGATAAACAGAAAATATATGGAAAGCATTAAATAGGGTCTACCTTGAAATAAATGGCCATATCTTCGTCAAAAATTGCCCCATTTCATTTATAAAGAAGTTTTTGGAATTCGCTTGATCTTTGGAACAAAACTGCATTAAAATAATTTGACTTCCGACTCATCTAAGAAAGATATTAAGGGATATTCTTCGAATAATAGAAAATATATGGAAAGCATTAAATAGGGTCTACCTTGAAATAAATGGCCATATCTTCGTCCAAAATTGCCCCATTTCAATTATAAAGGTGTTTTTAGAATTCACTTGATCTTTGGAACAAAACTGCATTAAAATAGTTTGACTTCCGACTCATCTAAGAAAGATATTAAGGGATATTCTTCGATAAATAGAAAATATATGGAAAGCATTAAATAGGGTCTACCTTGAAATAAATGGCCATATCTTCGTCAAAAATTGCCCCATTTCAATTATAAAGAAATTTTTGGAATTCGCTCGATCTTTGGAACAAAACTGCATTAAAATAATTTGACTTCCGACTCATCTAAGAAAGATATTAAGAGATATTCTTCGAATAATAGAAAATATATGGAAAGCATTAAATAGGGTCTACCTTGAAATAAATGGCCATATCTTCGTCAAAAATTGCCCCATTTAAATTATAAAGGTGTTTTTATAATTCACTTGATCTTTGGAACAAAACTGCATTAAAATAATTTGACTTCCGACTCATCTAAGAAAGATATTAAGGGATATTCTTCGATTAATAGAAAATATAAGCCAAACATTAAATAGGGTCAACCTTGAAATAATTGGCCATATCTTTGTCTCAAATTGCCCCATTTCAATTATAAAGGTGTTTTTAGAATTCACTCAATCTTTGGAACAAAACTGCGTTAAAATAATTTGACTTCCGACTCATCTAAGAAAGATATTAAGGGATATTGTTGATTAACAGAAAATATATGGAAAGCATTAAATAGGGTCAACCTTGAAATAAATGGCCATATCTTCGTCAAAAATTTCCCCATTTCAATTATAAAGGTGTTTTTAAAATTCTTTGGATCAAAACTGCATTAAAATAATTTGACTTCCGACTCATCTAAGAAAGATATTAAGGGATATTCTTCGATAAACAGAAAATATATGGAAAGCATTAAATAGGGTCTACCTTGAAATAAATGGCCATATCTTCGTCAAAAATTGCCCCATTTCATTTATAAAGAAGTTTTTGGAATTCGCTTGATCTTTGGAACAAAACTGCATTAAAATAATTTGACTTCCGACTCATCTAAGAAAGATATTAAGGGATATTCTTCGAATAATAGAAAATATATGGAAAGCATTAAATAGGGTCTACCTTGAAATAAATGGCCATATCTTCGTCCAAAATTGCCCCATTTCAATTATAAAGGTGTTTTTAGAATTCACTTGATCTTTGGAACAAAACTGCATTAAAATAGTTTGACTTCCGACTCATCTAAGAAAGATATTAAGGGATATTCTTCGATAAATAGAAAATATATGGAAAGCATTAAATAGGGTCTACCTTGAAATAAATGGCCATATCTTCGTCAAAAATTGCCCCATTTCAATTATAAAGAAATTTTTGGAATTCGCTCGATCTTTGGAACAAAACTGCATTAAAATAATTTGACTTCCGACTCATCTAAGAAAGATATTAAGAGATATTCTTCGAATAATAGAAAATATATGGAAAGCATTAAATAGGGTCTACCTTGAAATAAATGGCCATATCTTCGTCAAAAATTGCCCCATTTAAATTATAAAGGTGTTTTTATAATTCACTTGATCTTTGGAACAAAACTGCATTAAAATAATTTGACTTCCGACTCATCTAAGAAAGATATTAAGGGATATTCTTCGATTAATAGAAAATATAAGCCAAACATTAAATAGGGTCAACCTTGAAATAATTGGCCATATCTTTGTCTCAAATTGCCCCATTTCAATTATAAAGGTGTTTTTAGAATTCACTCAATCTTTGGAACAAAACTGCGTTAAAATAATTTGACTTCCGACTCATCTAAGAAAGATATTAAGGGATATTGTTGATTAACAGAAAATATATGGAAAGCATTAAATAGGGTCAACCTTGAAATAAATGGCCATATCTTCGTCAAAAATTTCCCCATTTCAATTATAAAGGTGTTTTTAAAATTCTTTGGATCAAAACTGCATTAAAATAATTTGACTTCCGACTCATCTAAGAAAGATATTAAGGGATATTCTTCGATAAATAGAAAATATATGGAAAGCATTAAATAGGGTCATCCTTGAAATAAATGGCCATATCTTCGTCAAAAATTGCCCCATTTCAAATGTAAAGAAGTTTTTGGAATTCGCTCGATCTTTGGAACAAAACTGCATTAAAATAATTTGACTTCCGACTCATCTAAGAAAGATATTAAGGGATATTCTTCGAATAATAGAAAATATATGGAAAGCATTAAATAGGGTCTACCTTGAAATAAATGGCCATATCTTCGTCAAAAATTGCCACATTTCAATTATAAAGGTGTTTTTAGAATTCGCTCGATCTTTGGAACAAAACTGCATTAAAATAGTTTGACTTCCGACTCATCTAAGAAAGATATTAAGGGATATTCTTCGAATAATAGAAAATATATGGAAAGCATTAAATAGGGTCTACCTTGAAATAAATGGCCATATCTTCGTCCAAAATTGCCCCATTTCAATTATAAAGGTGTTTTTAGAATTCACTCGATCTTTGGAACAAAACTGCATTAAAATAGTTTGACTTCCGACTCATCTAAGAAAGATATTAAGGGATATTCTTCGATAAATAGAAAATATATGGAAAGCATTAAATAGGGTCTACCTTGAAATAAATGGCCATATCTTCGTCAAAAATTGCCCCATTTCAATTATAAAGAAATTTTTGGAATTCGCTCGATCTTTGGAACAAAACTGCATTAAAATAATTTGACTTCCGACTCATCTAAGAAAGATATTAAGAGATATTCTTCGAATAATAGAAAATATATGGAAAGCATTAAATAGGGTCTACCTTGAAATAAATGGCCATATCTTCGTCAAAAATTGCCCCATTTAAATTATAAAGGTGTTTTTATAATTCACTTGATCTTTGGAACAAAACTGCATTAAAATAATTTGACTTCCGACTCATCTAAGAAAGATATTAAGGGATATTCTTCGATTAATAGAAAATATAAGCCAAACATTAAATAGGGTCAACCTTGAAATAATTGGCCATATCTTTGTCTCAAATTGCCCCATTTCAATTATAAAGGTGTTTTTAGAATTCACTCAATCTTTGGAACAAAACTGCGTTAAAATAATTTGACTTCCGACTCATCTAAGAAAGATATTAAGGGATATTGTTGATTAACAGAAAATATATGGAAAGCATTAAATAGGGTCAACCTTGAAATAAATGGCCATATCTTCGTCAAAAATTTCCCCATTTCAATTATAAAGGTGTTTTTAAAATTCTTTGGATCAAAACTGCATTAAAATAATTTGACTTCCGACTCATCTAAGAAAGATATTAAGGGATATTCTTCGATTAATAGAAAATATATGGAAAGCATTAAATAGGGTCAGCCCTTAAATGAATGGCCATATCTTCGTCAAAAATTGCCCCATTTCAAATGTAAAGAAGTTTTTGGAATTCGCTCGATCTTTGGAACAAAACTGCATTAAAATAATTTGACTTCCGACTCATCTAAGAAAGATATTAAGGGATATTCTTCGAATAATAGAAAATATATGGAAAGCATTAAATAGGGTCTACCTTGAAATAAATGGCCATATCTTCGTCAAAAATTGCCCCATTTCAAATATTAAGGTATTTTTAGAATTGGCTCGATCTTTGAAACAAAACTGCATTAAAATAATTTAACTTCCGACTCATCTAAGAAAGATATTAAGGGATATTCTTCGATTAATAGAAAATATATGGAAAGCATTAAATAGGGTCAACCTTGAAATAAATGGCCATATCTTCGTCAAAAATTGCCCCATTTCAATTATAAAGGTGTTTTTAGAATTCACTTGATCTTTGAAACAAAACTGCATTAAAATAATTTGACTTCCGACTCATCTAAGAAAGATATTAAGGGATATTCTTCGATTAATAGAAAATATAAGCCAAACATTAAATAGGGTCAACCTTGAAATAATTGGCCATATCTTTGTCTCAAATTGCCCCATTTCAATTATAAAGGTGTTTTTAGAATTCACTCAATCTTTGGAACAAAACTGCATTAAAATAATTTGACTTCCGACTCATCTAAGAAAGATATTAAGGGATATTGTTGATTAACAGAAAATATATGGAAAGCATTAAATAGGGTCTACCTTGAAATAAATGGCCATATCTTCGTCAAAAATTGCCCCATTTCAATTATAAAGGTGTTTTTAGAATTCTTTGGAACAAAACTGCATTAAAATAATTTGACTTCCGACTCATCTAAGAAAGATATTAAGGGATATTCTTCGAATAATAGAAAATATATGGAAAGCATTAAATAGGGTCTACCTTGAAATAAATGGCCATATCTTCGTCCAAAATTGCCCCATTTCAATTATAAAGGTGTTTTTAGAATTCAATCGATCTTTGGAACAAAACTGCATTAAAATAATTTGACTTCCGACTCATCTAAGAAAGATATTAAGAGATATTCTTCGATTAATAGAAAATATAAGGCAAACATTAAATAGGGTCAACCTTGAAATAAATGGCCATATCTTTGTCTCAAATTGCCCCATTTCTATTATAGAGGTGTTTTTAGAATTCACTCAATCTTTGGAACAAAACTGCATTAAAATAATTTGACTTCCGACTCATCTAAGAAAGATATTAAGGGATATTGTTGATTAACAGAAAATATATGGAAAGCATTAAATAGGGTCTACCTTGAAATAAATGGCCATTTCTTCGTCTAAAATTGCCCCATTTCAATTATAAAGGTGTTCTTAGAATTTATTTGATCTTTGGAACAAAACTGCATTAAAATAATTTGACTTCCGACTCATCTAAGAAAGATATTAAGGGATATTCTTCGATAAATAGAAAATATATGGAAAGCATTAAATAGGGTCTACCTTGAAATAAATGGCCATATCTTCGTCAAAAATTGCCCCATTTCAATTATAGAGGTGTTTTTAGAATTCACTCGATCTTTGAAACAAAACTGCATTAAAATAATTTGACTTCCGTTTATCTAAGAAATATATTAAGGGATATTCTTCGAATAATAGAAAATATATGGAAAGCATTAAATAGGGTCTACCTTGAAATAAATGGCCATATCTTCGTCAAAAATTGCCCCATTTCAATTATAAAGGTGTTTTTAGAATTCTTTGGAACAAAACTGCATTAAAATAGATTGACTTCCGACTCATCTAAGAAAGATATTAAGGGATATTCTTCGATAAATAGAAAATATATGGAAAGCATTAAATAGGGTCTACCTTGAAATAAATGGCCATATCTTCGTCAAAAATTGCCCCATTTCAATTATAAAGAAGTTTTTTGAATTCGCTCGATCTTTGAAACAAAACTGCATTAAAATAATTTGACTTCCGACTCATCTAAGAAAGATATTAAGGGATATTCTTCGAATAATAGAAAATATATGGAAAGCATTAAATAGGGTCTACCTTGAAATAAATGGCCATATCTTCGTCAAAAATTGCCCCATTTAAATTATAAAGGTGTTTTTAGAATTCACTTGATCTTTGGAACAAAACTGCATTAAAATAATTTGACTTCCGACTCATCTAAGAAAGATATTAAGGGATATTCTTCGATTAATATAAAATATAAGCCAAACATTAAATAGGGTCAACCTTGAAATAATTGGCCATATCTTTGTCTCAAATTGCCCCATTTCAATTATAAAGGTGTTTTTAGAATTCACTCAATCTTTGGAACAAAACTGCATTAAAATAATTTGACTTCCGACTCATCTAAGAAAGATATTAAGGGATATTGTTCATTAACAGAAAATATATGGAAAGCATTAAATAGGGTCTACCTTGAAATAAATGGCCATATCTTCGTCAAAAATTTCCCCATTTCAATTATAAAGGTGTTTTTAGAATTCTTTGGAACAAATCTGCATTAAAATAATTTGACTTCCGACTCATCTAAGAAAGATATTAAGGGATATTCTTCGATAAATAGAAAATATATGGAAAGCATTAAATAGGGTCATCCTTGAAATAAATGGCCATATCTTCGTCAAAAATTGCCCCATTTCAAATGTAAAGAAGTTTTTGGAATTCGCTCGATCTTTGGAACAAAACTGCATTAAAATAATTTGACTTCCGACTCATCTAAGAAAGATATTAAGGGATATTCTTCGAATAATAGAAAATATATGGAAAGCATTAAATAGGGTCTACCTTGAAATAAATGGCCATATCTTCGTCAAAAATTGCCACATTTCAATTATAAAGGTGTTTTTAGAATTCACTCGATCTTTGGAACAAAACTGCATTAAAATAATTTGACTTCCGACTCATCTAAGAAAGATATTAAGGGATATTCTTCGATAAATAGAAAAAAAAGGAAAGCATTAAATAGGGTCTACCATGAAATAAATGGCCATATCTTCGTCAAAAATTGCCCCATTTCAATTATAAAGGTGTTTTTAGAATTCACTCGATCTTTGGAACAAAACTGCATTAAAATAATTTGACTTTCGACTCATCTAAGAAAGATATTAAGAGATATTCTTCGATTAATAGCAAATATAAGGCAAACATTAAATATGGTCAACCTTGAAATAAATGGCCATATCTTTGTCTCAAATTGCCCCATTTCAATTATAAAGGTGTTTTTAGAATTCACTCAATCTTTGGAACAAAACTGCATTAAAATAATTTGACTTCCGACTCATCTAAGAAAGATATTAAGGGATATTGTTGATTAACAGAAAATATATGGAAAGCATTAAATAGGGTCTACCTTGAAATAAATGGCCATTTCTTCGTCCAAAATTGCCCCATTTCAATTATAAAGGTGTTTTTAGAATTCACTCGATCTTTGGAACAAAACTGCATTAAAATAATTTGACTTCCGACTCATCTAAGAAAGATATTAAGGGATATTCTTCGAATAATAGAAAATATATGGAAAGCATTAAATAGGGTCTACCTTGAAATAAATGGCCATTTCTTCGTCCAAAATTGCCCCATTTCAATTATAAAGGTGTTTTTAGAATTCACTCGATCTTTGGAACAAAACTGCATTAAAATAATTTGACTTCCGACTCATCTAAGAAAGATATTAAGGGATATTCTTCGATAAATAGAAAATATATGGAAAGCATTAAATAGGGTCTACCTTGAAATAAATGGCCATATCTTCGTCAAAAATTGCCCCATTTCAATTATAAAGGTGTTTTTAGAATTCTTTGGAACAAAACTGCATTAAAATAATTTGACTTCCGACTCATCTAAGAAAGATATTAAGGGATATTCTTCGATAAATAGAAAATATATGGAAAGCATTAAATAGGGTCTACCTTGAAATAAATGGCCATATCTTCGTCAAAAATTGCCCCATTTCAATTATAGAGGTGTTTTTAGAATTCACTCAATCTTTGAAACAAAACTGCATTAAAATAATTTGACTTCCGTCTCATCTAAGAAAGATATTAAGGGATATTCTTCGAATAATAGAAAATATATGGAAAGCATTAAATAGGGTCTACCTTGAAATAAATGGCCATATCTTCGTCCAAAATTGCCCCATTTCAATTATAAAGGTGTTTTTAGAATTCAATCGATCTTTGAAACAAAACTGCATTAAAATAATTTGACTTCCGACTCATCTAAGAAAGATATTAAGGGATATTCTTCGATTAATAGAAAATATAAGCCAAACATTAAATAGGGTCAACCTTGAAATAATTGGCCATATCTTTGTCTCAAATTGCCCCATTTCAATTATAAAGGTGTTTTTAGAATTCACTCAATCTTTGGAACAAAACTGCATTAAAATAATTTGACTTCCGACTCATCTAAGAAAGATATTAAGGGATATTCTTCGATTAATAGAAAATATAAGCCAAACATTAAATAGGGTCAACCTTGAAATAAATGGCCATATCTTCGTCAAAAATTTCCCCATTTCAATTATAAAGGTGTTTTTAGAATTCTTTGGAACAAAACCGCATTAAAATAATTTGACTTCCGACTCATCTAAGAAAGATATTAAGGGATATTCTTCGATAAATAAAAAATATATGGAAAGCATTAAATAGGGTCATCCTTGAAATAAATGGCCATATCTTCGTCAAAAATTGCCCCATTTCAAATGTAAAGAAGTTTTTGGAATTCGCTCGATCTTTGAAACAAAACTGCATTAAAATAATTTGACTTCCGACTCATCTAAGAAAGATATTAAGGGATATTCTTCGAATAATAGAAAATATATGGAAAGCATTAAATAGGGTCTACCTTGAAATAAATGGCCATATCTTCGTCAAAAATTGCCCCATTTAAATTATAAAGGTGTTTTTAGAATTCACTTGATCTTTGGAACAAAACTGCATTAAAATAATTTGACTTCCGACTCATCTAAGAAAGATATTAAGGGATATTCTTCGATTAATATAAAATATAAGCCAAACAATAAATAGGGTCAACCTTGAAATAATTGGCCATATCTTTGTCTCAAATTGCCCCATTTCAATTATAAAGGTGTTTTTAGAATTCACTCAATCTTTGGAACAAAACTGCATTAAAATAATTTGACTTCCGACTCATCTAAGAAAGATATTAAGGGATATTCTTCGAATAATAGAAAATATATGGAAAGCATTAAAGAGGGTCTACCATGAAATAAATGGCCATATCTTCGTCAAAAATTGCCACATTTCAATTATAAAGGTGTTTTTAGAATTCACTCGATCTTTGGAACAAAACTGCATTAAAATAATTTGACTTCCAACTCATCTAAGAAAGATATTAAGGGATATTCTTCGATAAATAGAAAATATATGGAAAGCATTAAATAGGGTCTACCATGAAATAAATGGCCATATCTTCGTCAAAAATTGCCCCATTTCAATTATAAAGGTGTTTTTAGAATTCACTCAATCTTTGAAACAAAACTGCATTAAAATAATTTGACTTCCGACTCATCTAAGAAAGATATTAAGGGATATTCTTCGAATAATAGAAAATATATGGAACGCATTAAATAGGGTCTACCTTGAAATAAATGGCCATATCTTCGTCCAAAATTGCCCCATTTCAATTATAAAGGTGTTTTTAGAATTCACTCGATCTTTGGATCAAAACTGCATTAAAATAATTTGACTTCCGACTCATCTAAGAAAGATATTAAGGGATATTCTTCGATTAATAGAAAATATAAGCCAAACATTAAATAGGGTCAACCTTGAAATAAATGGCCATATCTTTGTCTCAAATTGCCCCATTTCAATTATAAAGGTGTTTTTAGAATTCACTCAATCTTTGGAACAAAACTGCATTAAAATAATTTGACTTCCGACTCATCTAAGAAAGATATTAAGGGATATTGTTCATTAACAGAAAATATATGGAAAGCATTAAATAGGGTCTACCTTGAAATAAATGGCCATATCTTCGTCCAAAATTTCCCCATTTCAATTATAAAGGTGTTTTTAGAATTCTTTGGAACAAAACTGCATTAAAATAATTTGACTTCCGACTCATCTAAGAAAGATATTAAGGGATATTCTTCGATAAATAGAAAATATATGGAAAGCATTAAATAGGGTCATCCTTGAAATAAATGGCCATATCTTCGTCAAAAATTGCCCCATTTCAAATGTAAAAGAAGTTTTTGGAATTCGCTCGATTTTTGGAACAAAACTGCATTAAAATAATTTGACTTCCGACTCATCTAAGAAAGATATTAAGGGATATTCTTCGAATAATAGAAAATATATGGAAAGCATTAAATAGGGTCTACCTTGAAATAAATGGCCATATCTTCGTCAAAAATTGCCACATTTCAATTATAAAGGTGTTTTTAGAATTCACTCGATCTTTGGAACAAAACTGCATTAAAATAATTTGACTTCCGACTCATCTAAGAAAGATATTAAGGGATATTCTTCGATAAATAGAAAATATATGGAAAGCATTAAATAGGGTCTACCATGAAATAAATGGCCATATCTTCGTCAAAAATTGCCCCATTTCAATTATAAAGGTGTTTTTAGAATTCAATCGATCTTTGGAACAAAACTGCATTAAAATAATTTGACTTTCGACTCATCTAAGAAAGATATTAAGAGATATTCTTCGATTAATAGCAAATATAAGGCAAACATTAAATAGGGTCAACCTTGAAATAAATGGCCATATCTTTGTCTCAAATTGCCCCATTTCAATTATAAAGGTGTTTTTAGAATTCACTCAATCTTTGGAACAAAACTGCATTAAAATAATTTGACTTCCGACTCATCTAAGAAAGATATTAGGGGATATTGTTGATTAACAGAAAATATATGGAAAGCATTAAATAGGGTCTACCTTGAAATAAATGGCCATTTCTTCGTCCAAAATTGCCCCATTTCAATTATAAAGGTGTTTTTAGAATTCACTCGATCTTTGGAACAAAACTGCATTAAAATAATTTGACTTCCGACTCATCTAAGAAAGATATTAAGGGATATTCTTCGAATAATAGAAAATATATGGAAAGCATTAAATAGGGTCTACCTTGAAATAAATGGCCATTTCTTCGTCCAAAATTGCCCCATTTCAATTATAAAGGTGTTTTTAGAATTCACTCGATCTTTGGAACAAAACTGCATTAAAATAATTTGACTTCCGACTCATCTAAGAAAGATATTAAGGGATATTCTTCGATAAATAGAAAATATATGGAAAGCATTAAATAGGGTCTACCTTGAAATAAATGGCCATATCTTCGTCAAAAATTGCCCCATTTCAATTATAAAGGTGTTTTTAGAATTTTTTGGAACAAAACTGCATTAAAATAATTTGACTTCCGACTCATCTAAGAAAGATATTAAGGGATATTCTTCGATAAATAGAAAATATATGGAAAGCATTAAATAGGGTCTACCTTGAAATAAATGGCCATATCTTCGTCAAAAATTGCCCCATTTCAATTATAGAGGTGTTTTTAGAATTCACTCAATCTTTGAAACAAAACTGCATTAAAATAATTTGACTTCCGTTCATCTAAGAAAGATATTAAGGGATATTCTTCGAATAATAGAAAATATATGGAAAGCATTAAATAGGGTCTACCTTGGCCATATCTTCGTCCAAAATTGCCCCATTTCAATTATAAAGGTGTTTTTAGAATTCACTCGATCTTTGGAACAAAACTGCATTAAAATAATTTGACTTCCGACTCATCTAAGAAAGATATTAAGGGATATTCTTCGAATAATAGAAAATATAAGCCAAACATTAAATAGGGTCAACCTTGAAATAAATGGCCATATCTTTGTCTCAAATTGCCCCATTTCAATTATAAAGGTGTTTTTAGAATTCACTCAATCTTTGAAACAAAACTGCATTAAAATAATTTGACTTCCGACTCATCTAAGAAAGATATTAAGGGATATTGTTGATTAACAGAAAATATATGGAAAGCATTAAATAGGGTCTACCTTGAAATAAATGGCCATATCTTCGTCAAAAATTGCCCCATTTCAATTATAAAGGTGTTTTTAGAATTCTTTGGAACAAAACCGCATTAAAATAATTTGACTTCCGACTCATCTAAGAAAGATATTAAGGGATATTCTTCGATAAATAAAAAATATATGGAAAGCATTAAATAGGGTCATCCTTGAAATAAATGGCCATATCTTCGTCAAAAATTGCCCCATTTCAAATGTAAAGAAGTTTTTTGAATTCGCTCGATCTTTGGAACAAAACTGCATTAAAATAATTTGACTTCCGACTCATCTAAGAAAGATATTAAGGGATATTCTTCGAATAATAGAAAATATATGGAAAGCATTAAATAGGGTCTACCTTGAAATAAATGGCCATATCTTCGTCAAAAATTGCCACATTTCAATTATAAAGGTGTTTTTACAATTCACTCGATCTTTGGAACAAAACTGCATTAAAATAATTTGACTTCCGACTCATCTAAGAAAGATATTAAGGGATATTCTTCGATTAATAGAAAATATATGGAAAGCATTAAATAGGGTCTACCATGAAATAAATGGCCATATCTTCGTCAAAAATTGCCCCATTTCAATTATAGAGGTGTTTTTAGAATTCACCCAATCTTTGAAACAAAACTGCATTAAAATAATTTGACTTCCGTTCATCTAAGAAAGATATTAAGGGATATTCTTCGAATAATAGAAAATATATGGAAAGCATTAAATAGGGTCTACCTTGAAATAAATGACCATATCTTCGTCCAAAATTGCCCCATTTAAATTATAAAGGTGTTTTTAGAATTCACTCGATCTTTGGAACAAAACTGCAATAAAATAATTGGACTTCCGACTCATCTAAGAAAGATATTAAGGGATATTCTTCGATTAATAGAATATATAAGCCAAACATTAAATAGGGTCAACCTTGAAATAATTGGCCATATCTTTGTCTCAAATTGCTCCATTTCAATTATAAAGGTGTTTTTAGAATTCACTCAATCTTTGGAACAAAACTGCATTAAAATAATTTGACTTCCGACTCATCTAAGAAAGATATTAAGGGATATTGTTGATTAACAGAAAATATATGGAAAGCATTAAATAGGGTCTACCTTGAAATAAATGGCCATATCTTCGTCAAAAATTGCCCCATTTCAATTATAAAGGTGTTTTTAGAATTCTTTGGAACAAAACCGCATTAAAATAATTTGACTTCCGACTCATCTAAAAAAGATATTAAGGGATATTCTTCGATAAATAAAAAATATATGGAAAG